>NC_064763.1:35077286-35378536 GCF_011397635.1 Epinephelus fuscoguttatus | reverse complement strand
ATGGAGTAAATTAAAAAGCAGCTGCTAACTACCATCCTACCAGAGCTGACACACAGAAGGGAGCAGAGGTAGGCCAGAAGTTTGCCCCATATTGCTTTATAGATAAGAATATACCAGTGCTGTTGTCTGCCAGTGGTCAACGATGTCCTGGGTGGCAATGCTGCTTTTGATTTTGAAAATCAAAAGCCTATTTCGATCAATTTTTGATTTAGAGCTGATATTGCGACACCCCTACTTAAAAGTATGACAAAGTCATATGATGCGACCTCTCATCATGCCATCAGTTTTGATGAATTATATTTCTATCTGACTCAAAAAAGCTGTATGAAAGAAGAAGAACATGAATAGACAGAAGATATTTGTATGTGCTACCAGGCAGACACACTATATGTTTCCTCCACCTGCTGTTAAATGACACTTTCGAGGAGGAAAGTTGGTTCCTCTAATGTCAGACTGAGATTACTCTCTGGGCACCAAAAGTGATGATTCATCTCTGCCTCTCACTCTCTCTCACACTCTCACACACAGTCATTTGCATTTTTTGTCTGACAGAGAAAAGATGCTGTTCGACAAAGTGAGGATGATTTGCAGTTCGTCATTGCAGGGCTGGCCACATTTCGGCACACACACACACACACACACACTGTACTCATATAATGCATAAATGGAGTAAATTGATTTTAATAAGAAGCAGGAAAGAGTTAAACATTATGGGATGGTCTGATGTAATACAATATGTCATAGATTAGAGTCAAGTAGAATCTAATAAAAGGTAATTATCTGCTTAAATGCACAAAGTCATCATCAGCCTGACGTCAACTGTGGTCTGAAATCAGACGCAGCAGTGATAGTGTTTGCTGTCATCATGTTTAAAAAGTCAGTGCACGGTGTTTATCGGGTTAGAAGACATCAATAACAACCAACACACTGTCATATATTTAAAGAGGTATTGAGTGAAGTTCTGTTGGGGTAACGTTATTTGGAAAGAAACACTTCCTGCATGCATACTTCTCTAGAGAAACACCTGATCAGTCCTCATGATATGGAGCCATGATGTCCCAAAAAAGACATATTAATCAGAAAAACCGACCTAAATGATCACTATCATTATCACTTGCACCCTATGATGCACGTCCCAGCATTGTTTCTACAACTTAAATACTGCGTGATGCAAATCTAACCACACACTTTTGGTGAAACAAGTCTATCTGTGGCTGTTTCTGCTGCGGTGGCAGATCTCTTATCGCCCTCTGTTGTCTCCCAGCGTTGATTAATTGGAGACTCAGCAGCGGGCAGAGGAGAGACAGACCTGTTGTGTGACAACAACACTAATGCTCAGAGACTGATTGAAGCCACAACGCTCTGTTTATCTGAGAACACTGATAAATTATCTAAAGTAGAAATGAAATGTTGTCTTGTAAATAATTTTCCACTGTTTTGTTTGAAGGCCTCATCATTTACACTTCAGTGATTTGTGTGCTGTTATTGATTCACAGCCTGACAGCAGACAGTTTGGGACTGGGTCAGTGCACCCCCCCCCAACTAACTGATCTGAATCCTCACATCATGTATTTACTTTCTGTTCTGCATTTTAAATGTAACTTAAACAGACTTTACTGCCACAGTCCATCATGGTGTAAGATTATACTGTTCCTCTGAAGCATGTACAGTGTGTACAGTGGATGTCTTCATTATGGCAGGCGGCCAGTTTCCCCCCCATGTGGCCTGTTAATGAACTGCAATATTGCAGCGCCTGAGGGACCAGATGATTCAGCAGGAAGTAACAGACTGAGACTCTCCTTTTTTGCTTTGTTTGGAAACTGTTTGAGGAAATCAGACTGACAGCAGAGACAGGACATGCTTACTCTTTAGACATTACAGTCTGGATGCTAGTCTTGCTTTACATGACACTTTTCATACCAAGTAATGACAAGAATAAGAGGTGATGTGGTAAGATGTCTGACGATCATGTGTCTCATTCATTCACAATGTTACTGACATCATAATGCTGTAGTTGTTTGCTAATTTTTAGGGTTTATGTGAGATTACTTTATGGAAACGTAATCTAGATATATAATAATCTGATGCTGTAGTACTACTAAACAATAATGATCATAATTATAGATTTTATTGGTTTCCTCCTGTCTGGTGAGCTAATTAGAGCAATCAGCGGCTGTAATGGAGCGAAGAATGGGGAGTGGTCGGCCAGATGTCCAGGGAAGCTGGTTTGGGGAGAACCCCTCCTCTTTGTTATCCTGCAGGGTGGCGGTCAGACTGGGAGGAGCACTTCATGGTCTGACATTCACTCTGACACACTCATACAGTTAATACACAGGCCCAAACATAACACATTAATCTTGTCCAAATGCACACATCTACATATGCATGTGAGCCACACATATAATTAGTGACTTATGAAGGCATCCTTAAGGAAAGTTTTGAAGCAGGAAGCAGAAACAGAAAGAAACTGGTAGAGAATGCGAGCATCAGTGTCCAGTAGTTACAGAGGTACTCCACAATTTTCGTATATAATGTTCAGTTGTCTGAACAGTTGTCTTGACTACAACAAAACCTGTACAAAACAGTTATTATTTTGTCTTCTGTAGCTCACAGAAGCTTTATCAGGTCTAAGAAAACAACCCTCATATATATACATGGTGATGTTATCTTTGTTTTCCCAGCTTGTACTTGGAGATATCAGATTTATAGAAAGACTGCATACAGGCTTACATACGGGGATGTAAAGTTTGAAAATGCTCAGTACAAAGACACGATATAGAAATGCTCTCGGGTTGCATTGTGGGAAATGTAGTGAGGAACTGGGAGTATCTCAGTCTTTTCTGATTTTTTTCTGTTGACCATCTTTTTTAAATCTGTCTCTTGCAAGTCACCAAACTTTTTGCAAATGGATCCAGGTGAGCTGAGTTGATATTAGAAGGTGGACTTCAAACACTGCTAAGCACTAATTGGTGACAGAGAAGCATTACTAGTGCAACGTTGGACATCTGGCACAATACCTACCACAGTTTTTTTTTTTCACTCATATAACTAACAAAGTGCAGACGCTATTCTGTTTGGTTGCCAATGAAAGGATTTGGCGAGTGTTGTGTTGAAGATGATGTCATAGCAGTTTTATGCAATGTCACTATGATGATCAGCTGAGAGTCCCACCGACACTCAGGGCGTGCTGTCCGCAAAATGAAATAGAGAAAAAGACCTGGAACCGAAAGTGAAATGAGTCGAGTCAGTTGGAGCCAAGCCATGCAGTGGAAATAAGGCATTAGTCTGCTGGTGCAGTTTTTTTCTGTATCCTTGATCTGTCTGTCTGTCTGTCTGTGTCAGTGTCAGTTGGCTCATGTGGTCTGAGGTAGCAGGCCTGCAGACTTGAAGTGTGTTGTTGATGCATTCTCCACGGCCTGGGAATGCTGAGGTAATGCCTTACTGCCTGACTGCCATGAAAGGACATGTCAGCATGCAGCCTCTGCGTCCTGTGTAGCCAAAGGCAGCAGCAAAACAATCAGTGGATATTCATTTATATGAAAAAAAAAATATAGCAACTTTCAAAGAATATCCCCAAAATATTTAAAATATGTGACTGTAGAGAAAAGTTCAAAGTGAAAGGGTGAAGCACACACACTTAAAGCTCCAACACAAATAGATATTTGATATAATAAAACTTTAAAAATCTATTAAATATGAAACATTTTTGGTCCCCTCTGAGGCTTTACACCAATATTATGAATATCTTGTATGTTTGACAGTTCAATTTTTTTTCTCTCCAAAATTTACAAAACAAATCACCATTCAAAAATCTAGGCCTAAAAAAATGATTGTCCATATATAATATCCATCACAAGGATTGTGACTTTTTTATTGTAGCTCACACATAAATACAAAACTAAAAAAGAGATTTTTTTTTTTTTTTTTTGCGTAAAACTTTTTGACATCACTGTCTGAAGCTTCTGTGTTATAAATCTATATCTTCCTTTAAAACAATGAAAATCATGCTGACTGAAAATATGATTTTCCAGCTGATGGTGGTACTACACACACACACACACACACACACACACACACACACAGGCACACCCTCAGTCACGTGCATGCCTCTGAACCTCATTATGGGTGCATTAGTGCTGAGGAGGGGAGTGGAGGAAACGACCGGTGGAGTGAAGGGGGATCCACTTTGGGGCCAAACAATAGAGACACATGGCTGGGTGGGGACATGCAGAGAGGGCGAGAGGGTCTGTGTGTGTGTGTGTGTGTGTGTGTGTGTGTGGTGGGTAGACGTGGGGTGTGTAATGTGGTGGACAGGCTCTGTGACAGCTGCTACATGATTTGGCCCCTCCTCTGTGTTCAGCAAAACAAAATCTGTAGGTAATAATTGGCCGTGATTTAGCTACACTCTGAACCTACGTGTTTTTTCATTTATTTTTTGTTATAATTTTTATTTATTTTTTATATAATATTTAAATTCAAACAAAAAGTGATCCTGAATTTATACAGGAGTCATTTTTGTGTATTTGTTGAACAAATTTGCTTGTTTTTATTAAACAAAACATCTGAACATGTCTAAATTTAAAACAGAAATGTGTTTTTTTCAGTTTTTCATTTATTTAAGTGTTGTACTTCCCATTAAAAAACCCCCACAAATGTGATCATATACACTCCAATGAATTTATTTTGCAATTCACAGTTTGTCTGTTTAGTCAACACAGTTGTAATGCTGCTATAGGATTATAAAACAGCCAAATAATTTCAGTACTTAATGTTGGTAATGAGGATGACAACAAGGTGTAGAATGATGGAGATTACCACCCTGCAGGGATTAGAGAGTCCTGCTTTTGGTACCTCCTTGACTATAGTGCCACACATGCTTTTCTAATCAATCATGCAATCATTACTGGCCTTCTGCTCTGATCAATAAACTCATCGGCTGTGTTACACAGACACAGAATATAACTCAAACTGGTGAATTTTAAACCAGCTTCTTCAGATTAATTATAATTTTGATCTTTGAAATAAACAATAACATCATATACATGCTGAAGTATATGTGCAAGAAAAATGTGTGACAGCTCAGTAATGCAGACAACTGGATGCGGGCTGTTCAGCAGCTGCTCCACTGCGCCCTCCGGTGGAAAGATTGCGACATCGCCTCTTTCCAGTCGAGCCTATTGAGGGAGGGGCCGGGTGTCTGAGCCACAGTACGCTCCTATAGCACTGTGCGAGGCACTTTACATCGCACTGACAGAGTGGCGACCATTCCCTGAAGCTCCCATCCAGGCGAGGGCCGCTGCAGCATCCGTACAGAGGGAATATTGTTTTTCAAAGCTTGATTTCAAAGGTGGAACCGGACGAAAAATGTCTTACCAAGGAAAAAAGAACATCCCAAAGATCACAGTGAGTATAAGAGTTATTTCTGCTTCACTGGCTGAAGCAACTTTGATGCGCGCTGTTGCAAATCACTGCGTTAGTGTTTCTGCCGTCTCACAGCAGTGTGTCATAAACAGTTAAATGCGGTCACTAGCGCGACCAGGGGCTTGTAATTTTTTCCTTCTATTGTCAGACCTGACCGCAGGAAGCCGCTGGAAAAAATACGCACCATGAAATGGCATGAGTGGCTGCCATAGTGACAGCCAGGCAGGGAGATGAGGCGTTTTCTTAAAGGTGTCCTGCATCTTCTTTGTTGAGGGGCTCCATGCGTGTGGCGAGCCGGCTCGCCCATAAAAATCAGTCATGTTTCTGCAGGGGCTCCTGCTGTCTGCAGTGCATGGCTGTGAGTTTATGGAGACCGGATCATGTTTAAAGATCATTTTTAAATGCAGTCTGGCAACATATTATTGTAATATTGCATACATTATTTCATTAGCTATCCATTTTCCCCACAGTCCCTTTTTACATCTTGCAAATATACATATATTATTATGTTTTTAATGTGTGAGAGGCCATTAAAAACCACGTTTTAGCCATTTTGACAGGGATGTGTCCAGCCCTTTCTCTCTTAAGAAGATTATTTAGGGCCTAATTGATCACATGTATGGGAGACCATTAAAAAATGATGTTAGTCTAATTTTTAATGAGCATCCCATTTTGATGCACAATATTTTAGTGACACACTTAAAAGTATACCATCTATACTATAGCCTAATTATATTGTCCTATGGGTATCAGACTTTAAATGATTGAAAAATAAAGTGAGTTATGTAAAATAATTTGCAGTTCTTCTGCATCAGCTCTTTATTTTTCACCTGATTTATTTTAATATTTAAAATGAAATGTGTCTCCTGCAGACATGGGCTCCTGTTCATGTTGCAGGCTGGTGCAGAGGAGAGTGAGAGGAGGAAAAAGAGAGGTGGGGGAAATACACGCCCATTTGTGATGAGCTGTGATAAGCTGGCCTTGTAATGGGGCGCTTGTATTCCTGCATCATTGGAAGGAGAAAGATTCAGACTCCAGTCAGAGCAACGAGGGTGGAGGTTGAATCCAGGGCAGACTGGTGTTACACAGCCAGCCAGCTGGGTGCTGGTGTGTGTTACAACTGCAGAGAAACCTCTCCCTCTCCTCTCTGTGTGTATGTGTGTGTGTGGGTCTGAAATGCCTGCCTTCCAGTTTTCATTGTTGCAGCCCAGGCTGCAGTCAGGGGTGTGTTGCTTGGCTGTGGGAGACACAGCCTTTGTCTCGTCTCCTCAGCTGATATTACACCAAAGGGGTGGTTTTGGGCTTATGGCCTGTCGAGGACTTGAATCCTGCATCCATATTCTGAGCACAGTCTCTCGATGTCAGCTCTCTTTAAGTAGGGCATGTCTCTATAATATGCAAAAGTGGGCCACTATTTTCCATGGCATGTTTTACACACTCATTATAGGGATGGAAATTTTACTGTTACCAACCCCCCATAGAGAGGTTTGGTGTTTTCTTTTTTCCCTGAAGCCGTCCTTTATTTCAGAATTTTGTGGTGTTAAACCTGCAAAGTGAATAATATTTCTGTCAAAACATACATTTCTCCACAGAGAAAATAAGAAAGTGGTGCTGAGAGAGAGCACTCAGCTCACCAAGATAAGATCTGTCTGCTCATAGTTTGATACTGAGACAAGAAATCGCAGACTGGAAAAAATCCAAACATGAGTGAGTTTGATGGCCTTAAGATACATGCTATGTGGGTACTTAAGTTACAATTTACAGCCGGGAGATTGTTGTAATCCTCAAAGACAAGCTTAGCTGTAACTAACATGTCACTAACTACAGTGACAGTCAGTGGTTAGCACAGCACAAAATATCTCATTTATGTTCCAGACCAAGAGTAGAGATAAGTTGGGTTTACACCACACATGGGACTAGTTCATTGGTTTTAAAATAAAATAAAATAAGGAAGCAACGTATCTATATCTATATATTTCATATTAATTGAACACTTAAATTAATATTTACTCTCAACGTATAATGGTTGTCCAGATTTTTTTTTATAATCTAAAAGATTTAAATAAAGCAGCAACCCCTGAAGCCTAGATATGAAGTCAGTGCCTAAGTGCCAAAAACTGCAGTTCATCGAATGACCACTTGAGGCTGGCTCCAAAACAGAGTCCCCATAGACCCCCATGTTAAAATGTCCAAGCTTACAGACAAAAAGAACATGTTTACACCCTAGTACAAAAACAGTGTTTGTCTTTATAGCTAATTTCAACATTCATGTCAACTGTACAGGGGGTACATTTTTAAAAACATACCTGTTTACATCTTATTAACGCCTAAAGTTACCAATATTTTAAGGTGTGGCTTCTTGATTGACAGGCTGTCTGTGAGGTGTTGCTATCGGTCGCTGCAGTCTGAGTCCTCACATCTCCACAACTCTGCCCTCTCATCGTTATGTGGTCACTTCTGGCTCCATAAACCCAAGATGACACAGTTGAAATGCCGAAACCGAGGCTTCAAAAAAGTAGTCCACAAACCAGTGGGTGGTGTCAAGGAAGCTACATCCATTATTTATACCATCTTGAATTTAAATCCATATTGATTGGCGACACCTGTGGTTACTAATGGTAATGGCAAGTGTTTTTAATAATACAGGACACAGTGTTAGTTAGAAATGATACCTGTGTCAACCACCTGGGACAGTCAACACATGTTGAGTGGCCACTCAGAAAGCAACAGAACAATGCACATGTCCATTTATGCCATGAATGTATGAATAGAACTGGATACAGCATTGGAGCTGGGGCCCTTCTCATACCTTGAAGTTGCTCAGTGGACCCAATAAGGTTTAACTGCTGCATATAAAATTGCTTTGGCACTGTGCTTTCTGCTGGCTGAACCAGGTACTTCCGGTTTGGAGCTCTGATTACTTGAAAGGGGATAAAATGATTTGATTGCATGGCTCTTCTAGACTTGCCAAATGTTACGGACTGGATGGATCAAATCCGGATCGTGAAATGAGTCATTTTACGGGAATTGTGATGCTACAGAAGTGTATCCACTGATTTACAGACATCTCTTTTGTCACGTAAGTCAATGGGAGAAAAGTCTTTATGGGCCACAGGGCATCAGGCCAGAATTGACTCCCTGGAGATTGTCCTCCCAGGAAGAACATCTGTCTTTTCTGAAATGTCTCAAAGCCAGTTTCTGGAGAGTGACAGAGCCAAGTGTCAACAAAGCATAGTGCTTTGGGAGAGCACTGTTCGTTTTTCATTTCTACATGTAACTATGACAATAAAGATCCCCTTCCCTTGGGGAAGTACTGATTTGAACCCATACCATGATCCGTCCTGAAACCTGACCAGGTTGTTGTTGTGCCTAAACCTAAGCAAACATTAACCCCAGCATTTTATATCATAAACAGAAAACATTTTTCAAAAGTGATGTAATGCTTTTGGAGAGCACTCACAAATGATGTCATCCTGCTGACACAGGTATCAGATCAGAAAACACTTATAGGTGTTTTATAAAAGGAAAGGACAAAAAACTTATTTTGCCATTTGATTTTAAGGATTTGATGGAAATAATACCTGTATCAACCACTGGGGGCAGCAAACACTTTGAGCGACTACTCTGTAATGCAACATAAAAAACTAGCTTATCTGTTTATAGTGCAGCCAAACAAACTGAGAGGATTTATCACGTTGTTTTAGCGAAGAAGACCAACAATATCACAAGTAATACTTGATCTGCAATTGAATACAACAGCAGCAATTATTGTCTCCCATATCACATCCAGTATGTGTCTCCTGTGAATCCCTTGTGCATCAAAACACAGTTCAAATCCTGCACAGGAGTGCATACTCTGTCAGTGAACAGTGAAAACTACTATGTATTGAGAGGTAGCTACAGAATGCAAATACATTATATGGTTATTACTGAAAAAATGGCTGGCCATTATAGTATCCAAAATTCAGTTTAATGTAATAGTTTCTTAATTAGATTCTGCCATCCTTAAGACACTATTATGATAGTGATAATGCCAGTCATCAGTTTGAGCAGGCAATACTCTACAGGCTTTTAACCCAAAGATGCCACATGTAGGTGGGTCTGAAAGTCTCCACCTGTAGTATTTCTTTAACGTCACAAAAATCAGATCAGCTCTATGACTGGACAAACAGTAAGTGCTGATGTCATGAATCATTTGGAGTATAAGGGTAATACTGCCACCAACGACCTCATATCTGCTTTTCTCCCCTCCTAGACTTTCCTTCTGTACTTCCATGCCTGCCTGTTTTATTCCAGCTGTTTCCTTACGTCTGCGCTCTGCCAGAGTGACTCTGTCAGTTTTTTAGGTGTGGTTCCTCCCTTCCCTCATACCCACTCACAGCAGCTCCAGTGTTGTTCCAGGCTGGTACATGTCATCAGTAATCCCCTCCAGCTGGAACGAGAATCTGTGGGTATGAAACAGAACCGGCAGACGGCGGCTCTGCCCGGGAAATGAAACCCGTTCCCCCTGTTGACGCACCACAAAACAAGGCTGCGCCACACCAGAGTGTGCCATCACCGCACAGGCTGCAGCAAAGTGGGCTTGAGTGCAAACAAAATACCCTGTGGCTGCCCAGGCGTTGCCGTGCGACTCACCATGACGACCAACATACAGTTGTGATGGCAGGAAAATACAACCTCTGTTTGGTTTGTCGTGTGGGGATGTGATTTGACACACACTTCAGTCACACGCAAACACTTCTAAGACTTGTTGACTGAGAGAGTTTATAATTCAACCTGTCTGCCTCAATAAGATCCATATTGGGTTTTCTTTTTTTCTTTTGTCACCATGGTTACATGGTTACACTACTCCAGCCTATCACAAGATCAACATTCCACACAGGCAGGATCTCTCTGACCGTGGCTGGCAGGAGCCCCCGCAATTAATTTAGATTGATAAGTCTCATTGTTTTCACTTTTCCAGAAAGTGAAAAAAATCCTGTGCAGTTTTGGGTAAAGAGTAAATATTTTTGCTCGCTAGGCAACAGTGCTGAAGCAGAGGAACTGGTGCACATTCAGGATGACTTCCCTCTTCCACTGGTCCCTGCCTGCCTCCCCACTGCTCTCTCCACCCACACAAGGGAGACCCTTGTCACAGCTAACGGAGGTCCTCTAAGCCTGTTTTTCCAAGACTATTCCCATTTATTAAGCATAGAGGAGTGGCTACTAGTAATTTGCATCCCAGTTTATGAGCTTCTCCCTCCAGTCTGGTGGAAGTGGAAAAAAGTTGTCAGTGCATATCAGTGTAGTAGTACAAGAATAACATCCTGTCGTCTATTTTTGATTACCGTCGCTGCCTTGTGTAACAGAAAATGACAGTTTCCTGTGCAGGGAGAGGCGCTTTATTTTTGGCGCTTTGTTTTTCTTTAGAGTTGAATGACAAAGATATTTTTTCTACCTGAACTTTATTCGACTTCGTTGCCAGAAATGTAATAAAAGAGCTTGTCAGCACCAGGGGGAGGATGCATTTAAGGAAAAAGAAAGCTTACTATTTTCCAAAAACTTCAAATCTTAAGATGTATCAGAGGAGTAAAGCAGCTGGAAGCACACAGCTTCCTGAACCCTACTGATTTCTACTGTGAGTCTAGATTAATGACAGATATTAGTATACATCTGTTTAACTTCAGCAACTTGGAGCAGACCTCTTTATAGACATTTGTGGTTGACCTCAGTTGTGATGATTGCGTGATGTGTGTGTTAAAGCTAATCCTTCACCAACTGTCCGAATTTGTCGAAACACGAAATCCTCTACTGTTTACCCAGCGCCAAGAGTAGGTCACAGCCACGCACGCACACACATACAAAACCAAGTAGAGTAGGAAACATTTGTGATGGTCTGAGCTGTAAAAGTCTCCGCCAACAGTTGCCTGTTTAATCGAGTCAGATTAGTATTTATTATCCATAAAACAAAACAAAATTCACTCATGTCTTTTCCATGTTTCCACTGTTTGGAGTTTAGATCAACTGAGAAGCTTTGTGTCATTGGATCTTTGGTGAATTTAGATATTTTAAAATTTGATTTCACTGTTGTTTTGGTGTCTCAATTGTGTTTTATTTTTTAATATATCAGTAACAGCTGAGCTTAGAACTGTAATCTTATTTTAACAGGGCAGTAAGTAACGTGACATCCTGTGTGAGTGTGTAAAGACTGAACACGGGGGAAATTGCATTCAGAGTCAGTGGAAAGGTGCAAGCAAAGTTTGACACTTATCCCGAGGCTTTAAATGTGCTTCAGAGACGGAAAGAAAAGAAAGAACTGGAATTACTAGGAAGTTCTGAGATCAGAATTTGCTGTCACACAAACTCTCAACAATCCACTTCCACATATTGCGAGTACATTGCTAGTTTGCCACAGCTAGTATCTGTAGAGTCTGTATGTTGTCTGCTTCTGGCACTACAGTGACTGCAGTGTACATCCACTGAGATTATTCCTCCCTTCCAATATTGGGGCGCTGAAACAGTGACATGATTGACAAACGAGGACATGGCCAGTGACCCTGGAAGGTCAGAGCAAATCAGGATCAAAACCAACGACATCGCTGTTGCCTTGTGTGAATATTCTGACCTTTTAAGCTAATATGAATCTTTGTGGCCTAGTTTAATTATGATACCAGATGAAAAGTTGATAAATGTTTAAAGATTACAAAAAGAATGACTCAGGCAGGTCAAAGTTTGAAACAATTTCATCATTAATCATCTTTTTATGTGAATATAAGCTTAAAACAATACAAATTATAGCAATTATAGCATTGTTGGATTTTCCATTACACATAGGCAGGATGCCTGAAATCAAAGAACGCTACACAGTGTACAAACCAGACATATGTAGGCTCTTCAGTCTGGTGTTACCGCTACATGCTCTGCAGCTGTTCTTCATCACTGCAGCTTATTCTGGGAAACCCAGAATATCACTGTTTTGGTCGGTATCCGGTCAATGGGTTTGTCCCAGTTTGAAAGTTGCCCCTTCCAGTCCAAACAAGAATGATTCAGTCTCTGAAGGAATCAAGGTATTTTTGCTAATCTTAGTGAGCAGGTAGGTTAGGGCAGGTCTGTGTAAATCAAATCAAATCAAATTTATTTATAAAGCACATTTAAAAGCAACCTAGGTTGACCAAAGTGCTGTACAATAAAGGTAAAGTCACAGAATAAGAAAGTGCAGAGATCAAAATACGTAGCAATACAATCCCATGTACACAAGTCCAAAAGTAAAGGAACAAATTGGAGAGTGGAAATACAAAAGACTAAAAATGGAGGATAAGAGTTTAAGAGTGCTCAAAAGCTTTGGAGTATAAGTGGGTCTTAAGTCTAGCCTTAAAGTGTCCGCAGATGGGGAATCATTAATGTGGAGAGGTAGGCTGTTCCAAAGTTTGGGTGCAGCCACAGCGAATGCACGATCCCCTTTGCCCTTTAGCCTCGATCGAGGCACAGCCAGAAGCTGCTGGTTTGAAGATCTGCATGTGTAAAGCATAGATAGATAGAATACTCCTCAGTACAAGAACAGAGATGCATTGTTATGTAAAGTTCCATAAAAATCCCTCCAGTGGCGACACTATGATCAGTGGCATATGAAATACTGTGACAAAGACCAATGTACTGGTCATGTGTGAGATTTAAAACAAGAGAGGGAATATGAACTGGTTGGAATCAGTGTCCCACAAGGATTCAGGAGGAAGCGTTGGCAAGAATCGACTGAAATCAATATCCATTATGGTTGACACCGAAAGCAGCAGCGAGGCTTCAGTCTGTCCATGGTCACATCATACACTTGCCACAACATGTATGCATGAAAACCATTAAATTTTCCGTGCCAAAGTCAAAGCTGCAACAAAAATTCAGACAGCATTACCGCTGCGGTATGTGTCCATTATGTGGATGGTGCTGTCTCGTTAGTGTCGTAACAAATGGTTAGGTTTAGTCCCATAACCACATAATAGCACAGATGGTTTAACTCCAGCAGTGTCACAACAGTTCTGTTACCCTGGGAAGACATTTGTGATGATGTGAAATCGTAAAAACATAATAAGCTAAAGCGATGGCAGGACTCCCTTGTGGTATTATTGCATATCCCAAATTTATAGGGAAAAAAAATTGCCACGTGTCGCAGTCTATTTATTTTCATTGACTAGATAACTATGGCAACATCGTGAAACAGCATGTTGCCACTTGTTATATTTTCTAATAAGAGATGGAAGTGTTACATACTGCTGTTTGTGGTCGCATGACATGAGCACTGGGAAATGTGGCAGTCTGTTTGTCAGTGACTCCAGGAAAAAGTCACAATACATGCTCGGTCTGAATTTAGATTGATGAAGTAAGATTAGGATGTGTTAATGAAAAAACTTCTCTCGCAGATTATATGTCTTTGAAAAAGCCTGACAGTGTGGTTGGGCCTTGCTCAGCAGCACTGCCACTTAGATATAAGTCATGTGAAGTGCTCTTGAAATTCTTTGACAGTTAACATCTACTTTTTCGCTGACTGTAAATAACTCAAGTCTGGTATCAAGCACGGTCACCACTCGTAGTGATACATTATGTATGTCAGTGGCAGATGCACTAACTGAGGAGCACTGAAATCAGCAGACGGACAGTTGCTGGGTTGTAATGGAAATGGAAAGCTATTGATTGTTGGGTGATTGTGGTCTCTTGCATGCTGTTATATGCCGGTGGGCAGAGTGGGCAGAAACTGTCAAATGGGAATATGGGTGTATGTGTGTGTATGTGTGTTAGAGAGAGAGACAGAGACTGCTGAGGCACTTCAGCAAGGCACCCATGCATGAGGGCACACCCCTCTTTGCAGTGTTATAAATCAAATAAAAAAACCTTTACTCATCTGATGCAGGCGATGCAGCCCTTGATTTAACTACAGTTATAAAAAACAGAAAAGCAACAATTCCTCCATCGCTACACCACTCTGATGTAGGTTGTTTCATTACTGACTGGATAATAAGGGTCAAATTATACACTCCCTATTCAAATTCAACACTAGATGAGGAAGGAATCGTCTCTATGAGCTAATGAGCATCAGTTTCAAGGCTCCACAGAATGATCTATGCTGGTGCTGTGTTCCAGCCACTGATGCCTGTGTGTTGTAATGTGTTGCTTCAGGGTGTGGTTTCCAGGGAAAGCTCTGGGCTCTGTTTCACACTACTCCATCACCATCGCCATCACATACACACAATCACATAGGCCCAAGAATAAATACACACACACACTCACACACACACACATATTGCGTGTCATTAGGAGCTCAGCAGATATTGAGCTTGTATCATTTGAGCTACATACAAAACCGTATTATGCTTCTTTCTTTTTTTTTGTGCTGTGTGAGGGAGTGGCTGCAGTTCATTATAGTGATGAAACACTGGGTCCACAGCCAGGGGTGTAAATCACTACACACATGTGCTGATGGGAAAATATGGAAGTCTGTCCCTCTTAGCACGGAGGAGAACTGAGTCTAGCCGACTCATGGGTTGCCAATGTATTCCTGAATTTATACTTATTCAGGGTACAACCTAATATTATTGTTTTTTAAAAAGACTAATTATATCACAAAGGTGTAGGCCTGCGGCCTCGTGCCTACGACCGAATCACAGCCATGACGATACCACAGTACAATATCACTCCCTCTCGTGTGATATTGCTTAAATATATTATGATATGCATGTACAGCTTGTTTTGTTCCCAAACCCACAAACATTCAACTTAAACAGAGAATTGCTGAAACTTGTACTTTATCTATTAATCATTTGATTTTTGATTTATATAATGTCAGTTAGGGCTGCATAATGTGCAAAACAAAATCATATTGCAGCTATTTTGAAAGATATTCCGAGTGCACTATGAGCTGCAGCTTTAGTGGCAATTTTTGCACTTAATTTTCTGTTATATGTAAAAAAAAAACATATAATAATGGTGAAAAGATTTTTGCTGAAATATGATTTGTAGGCCGTGGCATATCTGTAGCGTCACAGTTCTTTATTTAAAATGGTATGTAGTGACACATTTTACCTTTATCAAAAATTATGCTTTGGTTGTTGATGTTGGCCATTTTGTGATTTAGATAATATTTCGATTAATTGTGCAGCCCCAGCCCAGGGAAACATTTTCAAATAGCTGTTTTTGACTGAAAAACAGAACTCAAAACCCAAAGGAATGTAATCAAGTATCCTACAACGGAAAGGGAAACAGGAAGTTTCCTCATTTGAGAAGCTAGAGGCGGCCAATTTTGTGCATTTTTGCTTGTAAAAATTATTTGAACTATAAATGTATCGCCAAAATAATTGCAGAATAATTTTCTTTGGATCAGCTAATTAATTATTCTACAGCTCTGGACACTTTGCTCCACTGACTAATTGTTTCAGCTTATCTTCATGTGGCCAGTCCATTAACCACCATCTTAAACAGTTTGCCCACCGATCCCCCAACCACCTGCACAGTTATCCATCTACCAACTTGCATCTCCCCCCATCCATCCTCCGCCCTCTTCGACATTCAGTTGTTCACTGAAGTAGCTCTCCAGCAAGTCAGCAAAACCAGACGCCCAGTCTTCCCTCCTCTCTAGTCTATCTCCCTGCAGTCAACCTGTCGCCATGACAACGGCCTGCTAGAGTCAGTCTGTGGTGCAGCGGCAGCAGCAGATTTGATGTCTGACTGTGTGGCGTCATGGCAACACCCAGATCAGACCATATTACGAGTATGAAAGGTTGAAGGGTTCTTCAGATGTGATGCTGCTTTATGGTTTCATTTTAGAGCTCTAATCACATGCAGTGATCGAGACTGTTGTTTTCTCATGCAGATTAGTAAAGATACCATGCATCATTAAATGATCTATAGTCAATATTGATGGTGTTTGGTCTGTTGGATACATGGATTATGCTGAGAAAATAACATCCACAGTTGTTGCATAACAAAATCTGGATAAACGTGGTTAAGATGTTAATCCCTGATGAGTCCTTAAAAGCAGCTTCAGTTCTGCTTCCAACAGCAAAATGTCAGCCTCCCAAATGTTATCACCATGACTGGTCCAGGTCTTTGTAATGCAGGTCTTTGTAATACTTGGGGATTTTTGTCTCTGTTAGTTTAAAGACCCCTTCCAGTGAAATTAAGTTTGTCCATATGGCGGTTTTTATATGCTACAAGACATATCATGAGCAGAATAAGCATTCAACGCTATGGCTGAGCATCTCCACCTTAGAACTGCAGTGTACTAATGACAGCTGCAAAAATATGGATTACCACAACCAGGGTTTTATATGTCATGTCATGTATGTATGTTGTAGCAGCCTCCAGGGCTAAAAAATGAAGCTAACGTGGAGTTGCCAGAAAAACTGTAGTTCCTCAAATGGCCACTTGAGGCTAGCAAACCAATCCCCATAGACCCCCATGTTAAAATATTCACTTTAACAACAGACATAAACATTTTTTACATACTGGTACAAAAATAATTTTGTTCTCTGTAGCTGTTTTCCCTGTTCATGACATTTGTGCAGGGGGTGAAATTTCATATAGCTCACCCGTTTGCATTCTATTAAAACTAAAGTAGAGTTACGCAACGGTGGGGCTGCTTTGTGTGACGGGCTGTGTACAATACTTCACTACAGCCTACCAGTCAGATCCAACCCTCGCTCTTCCATAGCTCCACCCTCTCGTCCAAATTTGGTCACTTCTGCCTCCAAAAAATCAAAATGGTGACAGCTGCAATGTGATCTATGTTCATTATTTTATACAGTCTATGGTTTAGCCACTTATAGGTTTTTGTAAGCTAACTTTTACTTTTACTTCACCTTGTCAGACCTGGTGATCTGAAACAAGGTTTATCTAACATTAGCAACAAATTATTAGCTGTTTGAGAACTTGGTGAAGTTGAAGGCTTGTGTTACCTACGTTTCTAACGTTGTAAAGGGTGATGAGCAAAGTCAAAGGTCAGCAACTGCACTCAAGCTGCAAGCGAGTGGCTGGTGGAGATGGACCTTTTTAAATTGTAATAGATCCGTGCATAAATGAGGCAAAGATGAAGAGTTTGAATGTTCTTACTATGGGTGACCCTGAATAGTCGATGATTCGATTCGGAGAAGTCTGATTCGACTGCCAGTCTTGCCTTCGAATCGTCACAAAATGTGGTTATGAAACAAGACCGTACCAGTCTGACTATATGGGGGTGCTCACTGCTGCTGAACATCTTGATTTGACATAGAATGTATTTGTTTTCTAGTAATTCATGATATATAGCCTATTGATACAAACATCAGCCTAATTTCTGTCAATAAAAAATTGAAAATGACGTGCATTTAATCAGCAGGCATAATCATTACTACGCATGAATAAATCACCCAGTTGCTCGATCCAAATAAGCTGAGGTGAGTAAGTGCGCTGCAGGACCATCAGAGCAGCATCGAGGCCTACGATGATTTAAAGTTAAAGTGTGTGAAATTTGTTCTCTGCATTTGACCCATCTCCTGAGGGAGCGGTGAGCAACAGCAGTGCCGCGCTCGGGAATCATGTGGTGATGATTTACGGTGGCAGAGCACATAAACACTTTGGAGGAGGTATGTGCTCTCAAATCAAACTTTTTTGAAGGATTATTCGTCGAATTTCACCGCTGATTGTTTTCTTGATAGACTCTGATTTTTTTATTTGGTTACTTTTTGTCCGACGATTGAGAGCAGTGACGCACGGTCCGTGTGGATGAACTTGTATGAGCCTGAGTTGATTAATGAAGTAACTTGAAGTCAGAAAGAAGGAAAACTGTTACTTTTACTTTTATTTTTATTATCTTATTATGCCAACTGAAGAATTAAATTTGTTTATTTGGGTGTTTTAGCTCTTTTCTCTGGAGCGGAAACTGACGCAAATGAGCTCATTAATCAATGAAGGAGAAAACAACATGATTCGACGATTAGTCGGCTAAAGTAAAAATCTGCCAAATCAGATTAGACTACGAAAATTCTGAGTCGGGGACACCCCTAGTTCTTACCATGGTTGCTATTTATAAGCAATGTAATCCTTCACACACTGTGGAATAAGGTAGGGATGCACACTAATATCATCACGTCATTGGTATCAGCCGATACTGGCTTTCAGTTGAAGTATCTGAATTGGCCAACATGCTGATAACATTGGTAGGTCTTTGTTATCGGCCAATATCAGAATCAGCCAACATGGTTTTTCTTACTTTGCACAATGAACAAATATCACATACATTGAAAAACATTCTATTTCATGTCTCCATCTGCTGGTGGGCCATCACGATAACAGCATGCATGCATAATATGATGTTAATTCCACTACTAAAATAGTTGGGGAACAAAGTGGATATATCGATATAGGTAGCGGTTATCAGTCAAATTAGTTGTTACATATTGGCATATCGGATATCGGCAAAAAATCCAATACAGTGCAACCCTAGAACAAGGCCTTTCTCAGGAGCACCTCAGACATAGATGCTGATTTTGCAAAGCAGGCATGAAATCAAACTGGCACTGTTAGATCTACCCTGTCAGTATTTGTTATCCTTGCAAGCTGGATCGCCAATACCATGATTGTGTTGACAATGATGATGATCACAAGCGCCACTTTGTGCACCAGCAATCTTATACAAGTCACTGTATTTGGTCAGATTTAAATGGCAATAGAGAAAAACAGTCACATAAAAACAATGCTTCAGTGTTTTTGATGACTTCTTGGTGAGTGCTACACTACAGCCTGAAACTGGTGTGGACCATAATGAAATCCACAACATTGAAGTCAAAACAGTGACACGTCTATGGCAAATGTGTGCAAACAGAGCAAAGCTGAATGACCAAAGTTAACAGAGAGGTGGTTTTCTATGGAAGTGCATGTTTTAGGAGCTATTATTAGTCACTGCAGCATTGGATATACAAACACTGCACATATTCCATTGTGGAACAGTGCTAGTAGTAAAAGCAGTAATAGCGCTTGATGTTTTTTGACGGACTTGAAAATGTTGATGCAAATAGGACTCACTTGCAGGAGGAATCAAACCACTTTACCACACAATACCACAAGGAAAGCAGGATGGGCAGACCCACTGGGTGGTCCACAGCTGAACTGTATGTGGTGTGTTTACATGGGACAGGACTCACAAACATGCCCCATCTTTTCCTAGCAGTGGATGAAAGAATGAATGAAACATTGTTCGTCTCCTCATGGTGGAAAGGGGGACATAATCTCGCTACAGAGAAATAGAAAAGCATCGTCCAGCTCTAAATATACAACAGAATGAAGTGACTTAGCAGATCGTCTTCCAATTACCTGGCAATGTTCAAGGCACACTGGGTCTTTGTTGCAAGAAAATGGCACTGAATCATAACATTTCCCCTCTTCTTGTCCCTCTCCTCTTCCCATCCCTTTCTCTACAGAGCGACAGGCTTCTGATCAAAGGCGGGAGGATCGTGAATGATGACCAGTCCTTCCATGCTGATATCTACATGGAGGATGGCGTCATTAAGTAAGTTCTTGTCCGCCCTTCTTTCTGCTCTGCTGTTATTCTCTCCCAGGTCCTTTCATCCCTCCTCTTGGGCTCATTGTCCATTTTCTTTCACCTTAGTTTCAGGTTTGATAAACTTAAAGAAAACTTTATGACCGTGAGACAGGTGACATTAGCAGGAGAAATCAAGTGCAAAATTACAGTCTAAATAAACCCAAACTAAAGATAGCAGTCTAATTAACTCCCCCTCCAGAATGAGTGATATGGAAACTTCAATGAATAAATGCATGAGCACAAGCTGCTTGATCATGTCAAGCACACTGTGTCCTGCAGGCTGACCTAACCCAAAAACAGGCCTTGCTCCAGGTAGGGCGTTAACAGCTAGTCTAGTTCCCAATTTTATGTGCCAGTATGAGCATGTCTTTGTCCCACCCGACAATGCGAGGGTAGTTTGGGTGAATTCCTTTCTCTGTATCTCCCTTAATCAGCCCGTCCTCTCTGTCACTCTCTTTCCCCCTGCCCTGTTTTCACTTGATTTTCCAGTTATAGGCTCTTTGTCCCCCCTGTCCCTTAGCGAGGCAGTTCAGAGAAAGGCACCCATGGAAAGCCTGGTGTTGCATAATAAATACCCAGATGCCTGCTGGACCATTGGGCTGCTGGCAGACTCACAGAGACACTGGCTTCTGCCTGCCCCTCAGTCTGTCTGGTGTGTCTCCTCCATAAAGTCTGAACAGCGGGATTTTTTTTAGCGGGGGTGAAATGTTGATATGTTGGCATGGTGACAGTGTGCTGCTTTAGGCGTGGCTGATTTTCCTAGGGTCAGTCTCAAGTTAAAAATGTATTTGTAAAGTTTTAAATGTATTAGAAAACATCTTGTTATATTAAAAAAAAATCAGCAAAATTTGAATGTCGTGACATCCCAGATTTAGATTTAATTAATTGTCATTGCATAGCACAAATAGTAATTTAAGAAATTAAAAACTAAATATCCTTTGTGGATGCAACATCAAATCATACATCCTCTTCCTTCGACAGGCAAATTGGTGACAACCTGATTGTGCCCGGTGGGGTGAAGACCATTGAGGCCAACGGGAAGATGGTGATCCCCGGTGGCATTGACATCCACACCCACTTCCAGATGCCGTACCGTGGAACCACAACCGTGGATGACTTTGCTCAGGGATCAAAGGCTGCTCTTGCCGGGGGCACGACCATGATCGGTAAGGCCTGTTGGAAAGGTTGTCCAGAGTTTCAGACAGAGACTGAAGCTAAAAAAAAAAAGGATGGGAAAGAGGGTCGAGAAGTGAACAAAGGAAAAGAAAAAGAGATGGAAGTGGTTTTGATATGTTTTTGGGCAGCCCTCCAACAGAGGGCCACACAAAAGGCTGAGTGTAAGGGGGTAGGGTCGGGAACTGGGGCATAGAGTGAAACACTGCTCCCAGGGAAATACAGCACCAGTGTTTGTCTGCATGTCTATGTACGGCGTGTTTGCTTCGTGTAGCTGACGCTATCACAGCTAACAGCTGGTAGGCACCACACTCTCATTAATACCATTAACTTCTTTTGAGCTGGCTGCTACTCTGCTGCTTGTCTGCCAGTGTGGCACCATTCTTAAACGGACACATTCACTAACAGACGTGCTACTGTATTAAGCTCTATTCATGGGCTCCATTCATTGAGGGATTATATTCCAGTGGGTGAACTGTGAGAGAAAGTGAAAACATGCACTGTGTCTTGTAACTGCCTGTGTGTATTGTGCACTGTATATGTCTCCACTAACAGATGATGTTGTGTGACGGTTAACTAAAAAAAACTAGTTCAGATTGACATAGTAAACAACAGTGTTAGTTTTTGTGATTGCGGTTTCCAGCTCCATCCTATTAACATGCAAAGACCCGATAAGCAGATTGGCTCATCTTTAATGAGATAAAGACGCCAGTCAGCTGGTGAGCCAGCAGGCGGTCTTAATTTATTACAGCTGAGTAAGACGAAGCAGGATATTTTGTGCACAGTGATACCGTTGTGTACGATGAAGATTTACTGTCTATGAATAATGTGAGTGAGAGCGGACACAAAGGATACATCAATAATCACCTTATAGACTTGCACAGACACAACCGTGCTTTCTGTTTTCTTATAGAAATTCGGTAAAACTTACAAGCTGACACATCACTAACCTTGTCAATGTATTCTCTAATATTTGTAATTTTAGGTGCTTGAGCACAATCCTTATGTACTTATCAATTATGGCACAGTATGGGTACCCGAAACCTTCAATGTATAGACCAAAATAACCCAGTAACAAGTAGTATCACAATGTTGCCAGCCAAACAATACCTGCATTGGGTCTTTTTTACGCTGGGGCTCTGATCCGGACTACCTGCCACATCAGAAAACTTTCTGTTGCTGCCATCTTTGGAGCCAATGTCCTTGGCAAATGGTCAGTTCATTGTTTGCTCGGTTAGCACAAGCTTATGCAGAAGCGCTAACATCAACGGTCCCAAATAACATGCTTTAGCTGCTGTCTTCGAAGCTGTTCTCCTTGGCAGACAGTTAGGTCAACATCTGTTCGGTTAGCATGAGCTAACACAGCAGCAGCAGCAGCTAACTGTCCCAGCAAACTCACAATGAAACAGCTTGACTCGTTTTTAAACTTGTTAATAACCATTAGGTAATGTTAGCTGTGTGATGCCAACAGCCCTGTCATTGTGTGTGTACAGCCAGACAGACTCATAACTGTCGTCGAGGCAGAGCTCACATTCATGTGGAGAACTGCTTTGAGATCTGTGTCAGCTAGTGGTGACATGTGAGTTCTATATCATGAATAGTAATTCTCTGTTGAAACATATGTGTTTTTGGGGGGCTATTTGAAACTTAAATTTCCTCTAAATCTTACTGGCAATAGACTAAATGGTATAACACTATATGTTGTAGTTCCCACAAGCATGGGTGGCCCCATCCGGAGAGATCCACTGCCTTCGTGTGCCAAACTCTGATCTAAAAGAAATTGATTGTGGTTACATAACTAAAAACAAAAGTTCTGAAAATAGCCCCGGCTGAAGCGGCCCCAAATTTATCAAGGACACCCAGACAAAGATGTTCGAAATGTAATGTGACATCTGACAAGGTCGGCCCCCACTGGCTGAGCACCGCAGGAACTCAGACAGACAGCTGATTATGCAAGATAAACAATACAGGCAGAAAGAAGAAACACCACCAGACAAATTCTGACATCACCCTGTCTTCAGCTCCTTATGTGTGACTATCCTCACCCCGCTCTGTCACCTCTTTATCTGTCTATTCATTTCATTTCACCTGCCACCTCTCTACTCTGTTTCCATCAACTTCGTCCCCTCACAAACCCTTTTCTCTCTCCCTCCTTTCATCTTCCACTTATCCCTCTGTCCTCTCCTCTACTCTCTCTTCTCCAGTGGACCATGTGATCCCAGACCCTGGCTGCAGCCTGATGGAGGCCTATGACCAGTGGAGGCAGTGGGCCGATGAGAAGGCCTGCTGCGACTACTCCCTCCACGTGGACATCACCCACTGGAATGACAGCGTAAAGCAGGAGGTGGATAACCTTATCAAGGAGAAAGGTAGGCTACATCTACCTAAGGAAGTGAGCGTGTGTAGTTTTCCAAGTTGCCACTTTGATCTGGAGAATGAATGAACATAAAGCTAGAACACAGAATACAACAAAAGTGCTTACCTTTTTATTATTGTTTGAAAGTTGGTGCTGCTGTTGTTCAAATTAGAGTATCTCTGAATCACATGTGATAATAACCTACAACTTTGTTTTATTCAAATGGCAGAAATCACACTGTAACATGACCGCATCCTGCTTATTAGTCTTTTTAGGGGGGGTTAAAGGAACAGTTCATCGCTCAAATAATCATTGTATATCAGTCACTCATCCTGTGTTACACTGAAATTGTGAGGAAAACTTTGTTTTTCTCACATGCCTCCATGGTAAACAAAGAATCAAAAAATGTTGATGAATTGAAGTCAATGGGGTCCATGTTTAACTACAGCAAGGCTATATCAAAACATCAGTTTACAAATTCTCACACAACTAGTGCAGCATAATACAAGTCTTATTTATCAAGTTGTATGCTTGGTACTTCACAAACACATGAATTTTTGCTAAAACCTTACTAATTAAAACACTTTGCACTACTCATGTGTGCCTGAGACTGTTTGGGTAATGTTTTAGGGAAAATACTGAGCATACAACTGGATAAATAAGACTTAGTTTGTACTGCATGAGTTGTGTGAGAGATGGTAAACTGATTATTTTGATGTAGTTTTGCTGCTGTTAAAACCCTATGGGCCCTAGGCCTTTTTCGGGGTATTTTTACTGCCTTTGCTTTTAAGCTCATATCACAGTCATTATAAAGGCTACATACACATGCTATATCTTGTTTTTTTCAGGACAATGTGGGCTATCCAGATTTGCCATCATTTCATGTCCTCCTATGTGCCTGTATTTTATATTATTTTTATATCAATGAAAAAAACAAATCCATGTGCCTAAATTTTTACATTTTTACATGTATCTCACCATAGCAAGTTGGAAAAAGACATATTCTACCATATATGAAGAGGGGAGACTCTCTGGAATCTGGCAATATAAGAACCATGATGGTGGGACATTCTGTCACTTCACAGCTGTCCAAAACATGTGGTTTGTGCCAGGCGGACATGATTGCCAGTATTTTTTCATTATTGCAAGAAATTCCATTGACTCATTCACAAGTCAAAAATGTGTTTTATCTGAAAGAAACATGCAATATTTATATCTAAGATAATAGAAGAATAGTAATAATATTATTCCTCACTATATGAAGTGACTGATAACAAGATCTGTATAATGGATCATAAAGAAATTTGTCAGGTTTTTATTTTGTAGACAATTGATCTGTATTTTTAGCGTGATGGGATGACTGGAAATCGCTGGAAAAGCTCTGGTCCTGCACTTTCATGTGATATGCGTGACATTTCTGTGCGACTCAGCATTCGCAAGTAATCATCCAAGAGTAATGTGTGTGCAAAGCGGAATGAAAGCTTTGTTATACATAATTTTAGAGTAACTTTATAATTTTTTTTCCTTGTGAAAACATTGGACTACTGACAAGTGGTGGTGTTGGTCGGAAAGCTGCGGTTCCGCTGTTTCAAGTGATATGCGTGGCGTCTCGCTATGATGAACGGTTACGGAGAAAATCCATAGAGAAGAACAGGTGTGAATTTGGAAGCGCTTTGCGTCGTTCGGGCCCGTAGGGTTAAACACGGTCCCCCATGACTTCAATTTATCAAGAATTTTCTCCCTTTTTGGATTCTTCATTCAACGTGGAGGCATGCAAGAAAAAAAAGCTTATCCTCACCTAATTTCATTTAACTCGGGTTGAGTAATTGACATACAAATAGTCATTTTGGGGGGTGAGGCAATCCCTTAAGTGGCATTTTTTACATGCTTTCTTTTTCATGTTGTCTCTGCTGCAGGTGTGAACTCCTTCCAGGTCTACATGGCTTACAAGGACTACTACCAGATGACCAACAGTGAGGTACAATAATTTAGTACACACTTTAAAAGG
Source organism: Epinephelus fuscoguttatus (assembly GCF_011397635.1). Classification (NCBI taxonomy): domain Eukaryota; kingdom Metazoa; phylum Chordata; class Actinopteri; order Perciformes; family Serranidae; genus Epinephelus; species Epinephelus fuscoguttatus. The sequence continues at coordinate 35,353,039 of NC_064763.1, read as the reverse complement.
ATGGATCTGCATTTTGTCAAGTCTAAAACAATAATGTAACAAAAAATATGCCTACTTGACAAAATGTGAACTTCCTTCCTTCCTTTGACATCTTCACTGTGAACACACACATAAAGTACAAGTGTTTATGTCAAGTTCAGCATGTGTGGCTGCGCTTGAAATCACAAGGTGATACTATCTTGGTCTCACTCAGTGTATGATTTAACATCATTAACTTTTAACAGTACTTAAATAAGACAAATTGCTAGTCAAGAAATGACTACTAACTTGTCAAGAAAACGTGGCCATGGCCAAAGTTTTAGAAAAGCGTTAATTTCTTTCTCCCTTGAACTACTCTGTCCTCATGTAGCTTGTAGCCTGTGATGGATGGCGTGTGCTCATACTGTGAGTTTGGCTGGTAAATGTAGGAAAACAAAGTGTAAGTCCAGACGGTGTGAGGCAAGGCTCTCTGTGTTTCTCATGCAGCCGTAGCTAATTCGGTCGCTCAGAGGAGCACATGAGGAAACTGAAATAGTCCAGCTTGAAAAACTGATGTCATGCTGCTCACCAAGGAACTGTGGTGCAGCAACATAACAGCAACTGCACCTCATCCCACATAAGTTTAACCATTTCTGGAGACCACACACAATAATTGCAGCGTATCGTGGTGGACATCATGTAAATTGTGGGCTTCTTTTAAAATGTGGCTCGGGGGTGAACCCCGGGATAAAAAGGAGTGTCCGACTCTTGTGTAAACAGCCAGGCAGGATTTTGAAATACAAAAACAGTGCCACTGTAATTTCTCACAGGTTCTGTGTTTTTCTCCTGCAGCTCTATGATGTCTTTACCTTCCTGGCAGAGAGGGGAGGCATCGCTCAGGTCCATGCTGAAAATGGCGAGATCATCGCTGAGGTAAAGATAAAGATAAAAAAAGCGACAGATGCAGCTCCTCTGCCTCATGTTATTTACTCCCCTTCCTTTAATTACTTGTCTCGTGTCCAACTCTGGGGTCTGTTTCGGTTTAGTTTGATTTATGTTATTTTACTTCGCTTCAGTTCACTTTTCTGCTCGAGCCTTATCGCACTGCATCTCCACTACCTATAGACTAAACACACCGTCACTGATGAGAGGGGAATGTGCTTCCTGTAGGACGGTAATGTGTGGGTGTAGTTTACACGGGGCTGTGCTGTGGACAAAATGAAAGTGAATGAGCCGTAATAGTTGGTGGATTGAGAAGGTTGGTATTAGTCAGAGCCCCGGACCATGCCTGGATTCTGTCACTGGGTGTGTATATGTGTGTGTTGGATCTGATTCATCGCAAATCCCAGCTCTCCCATCCAGTCTTAAAGTAAGACTTTGAGGGAGTCTGATTTCCATCATCTTTAAGACCAGATTATGTCATGCTTTGATTTTAGTGTAGAGCTCCTGAGATAGAGAGGCCTTGTTTAAGGCCCAGACACACCAAACCGACTAGTGGCGACTGTCGGCTGTTGCGTCACCTCACGTCGCCTGTGTTTCGGCCAAAAAGTTGCACTTGAACACACTGCAGAGGCTCTGCTGGCGCTCCCAACAGCCCAACGCCAACTCAACATGCTAAATCAGCCTGAAAAACAGGCGGCAACGCTAACTAGTGACAGCAGTGCAGAACACACCGCAAAAACTAGGACCACAGTCGCTCACCAAAGGCCCAGCATTGAGCAACGGCCAACCATTAGCTTGGTGTATCCGGGCCCTTAGACCTGTGTGTGATAAATGTTGTTCGTACAACAGAGGACATGTTGTAACCAAGTGACAGTCACCATGGATACATGCTGCAACCATTTCCAAAGCATTTAAAGCTATAATTCCTCTTATGACCACTAGATGCTCGGTTGAGGAAAACTCTGTCTTTTAACTTAAGTTTCTTTTCGGAAAAACAAAAACCAAATGCAAAATTTGGTCACATCTTTACCACAAAGTTAACATCAGATACGTGTATTTCAAAGATGTTTTTCCATCAAAGCTTAGCTATGGTAGCTGCTTATATAGACATCTACTTGGGGGAAAACTTGCAGACTAACAAAACCAAAATTTATTTCTAGTTGTTTTATAAGTTGAATTGTTTCAACAAAGGCCAACATAAGTAACACAAAAATGTTCTGAGCAGATCCTTATATGCTGTGTAAGGGTTATAATTTGCTGTTGTTTACCATATAAAGCCTGGACTGTTTGGTCCAGCCGGCCTCTTGTATTTGATTTTGGGGAGGTGAAGCAGTCTCCATCACGGCAGTGTTGATCAAAGCTACAAATTTGCTTTTTGTAGTAACACAGCTGGGATCACTCTCATCTGCAGACACTGGTAGGCTAGATTTTCCAAGTCTGTCTGGCTGCAGGAATACCACCAGTTTCTTGGGTTACAAGTTGTCTCGTGAGACTTTTCCTGTATCTCTAAAACGACAAAGTAACCCTGATGCAAAGTGAAAATTGTCAAATTATGGGGATAAAACCAAAGTTGAAAACTACCATAATTTTCCATGTCATCATAAAGCATCCATATTGACATGACAGATGCTGTTTCCAAGTGCCTCCACGCAGGGGTTACCTCTGCACTTTCTACAACACGAAAGAGCAGCCAGAGTTTTTGGGAGGTAGATCTACATGTATACAAAGACCCTCAACAACCCGTGGATTCCCACAGTCCTCTGTGTGTGGCCTGACCCACATGATAAAACTCCTGCTCATATCCTCCACACAGGCACAGAGAAGCAGAAACAGAATATCATTTTGGATTGTGACCAAAACTTTACATCAGCCCGAGCACTCAAGCAACTGAACGCTAAAAAATAGTCCCCCATACAGTGTATCTATGAGCTAAGCAGTGTGCTTGTCGTTTGTGCAACAGGAGCAGGCCCGCATGCTGCAGATGGGTATCACTGGACCGGAGGGACACGTTCTGAGCAGGCCAGAGGAGGTATAACACACACACTGTACATATATTTATACATTAGTTCCAGTTACATGATTTAAACACATAGTCATGAACATTTGAAAGGGGAAAATGATCACTTTTTATTGAGATATTGTGTGTTTTAATGTGTTTGAATGCCTTTTATGTTTTGCCGATAATCATGCACACACTCTCATTGTCCACCATGACGTTCTTGGACTGGTCTTCACACACACATTGTTCTTGTTACACACATGTGGTTCCAGACACATAATAGAGGCGTTGGGTGAAAACTCTCTGGTTCCCCCAATTGTTGCCGCTAATGTCCCTTTAACAAACAGCGAAATAAAAGCCACGCTCTCGACTCAGCAACTTGTCAGCCTTCAGCTTGACTGGGATTTTCCACTCTGTGGTGCACTGGGGTGAAGTTGTCCCACCAGTCTCATAGTGTCATGCACTTAAGTGGAGTCTCAAGAAATAAAAGCTTGGTAACATAATTTAATTTAGCAGAGACCACGTTGGATCAGGGTTTTATCAGTGTCTGGTGTCCTGTTTGGTTTTAATTTATTGGTTATTGGACCCAGGTTGTGCTTATGGACGAGAACACAATAAGCAGCTGAAGTGCATGCGTCACCTTGCGAACCACAAAACACATGTAGGAGACAATCATCACATCTTCAGGCATGCTCGGCCCTCTGCTGGCAACATTTACCATTATGTAAAAGTTACTTGTTTTTCTTGCTTGCTGATGTTCACAGAGCCCTCCAACATGAACACAAGCCTCCAAAATGAGTCCAGAAATGTTTGCTTTCAATGCATATTATTGACTGGACTGTGAACATTTCAAAGTCTTACAGTTGAGAAAATGGGTAAACGAGAATGTGGTCTGGTCTGACCTCACCAAAGTTTATTTTCGTTGTTGTTTACTCAACCCACAACAACCCTAACCCGATGTAACTGATTAAACCCCTTATTCCTAGTTTACGATGTCAAAATTACAAGCTACCACTTGTTATTTTGGTTAAAAATGGATTATTCAAATAATAAGGCTCCAAAAATATGTATTTTTCTGTGGCTGACATTTTTGAAGTTTATTTGAGAGCATCCTAATGGGAAAAACATCTACAAGTCAACCACAATGTCCTGTTCCTTCTATAGCTGGAGGCAGAGGCTGTGTTCCGTGCCATCACCATTGCCAGCCAAACCAACTGTCCTCTCTACGTGACCCGGGTCATGAGCAAGAGCGCTGCTGACATCATCTCACAGGCCCGGAAAAAAGGTAAAGAGCAGCATTTGGAGCTCACCAGATAATGCAGACTATGTCAAAGGAGCAGTGTGTAAGATTTAGGGGGATTTAATGGTATCCAGTTGTGAGGATTGCCAGTTGCAACCAGCTGAAACTTCTCCCGGTTAGGATCCCTTGGTGTTCATTGCTCAGGAAGGTTTTTCTTTCTTTTTTGTCTGCAATCTGTCTATTGAGAGATTTTTCAAATAGAACAGACAGAAAATTAATCAATCATATTTGGTCAATCCATAGTAACACAGCAAAAAAAGTAAGTAGAAAGTAAAGTAAGAACAATACAAAACCAAGATAGCACAAAGACATAACAAAAACTACAAACCTAATCAATACCCAGACCAAGACAAATAACAAAAACAGGTGTCTTGAAATTTATGTAAAAATTTGTGAATTTGTGCATATGATGATTAAAAAAAACATAGAATACTAAATCATTATATAATGGTCTTTGGTTGGACAACTGCCTGTCACATCAAATTTAAATGTTTTCAGGAAGATTTTACAGGATGGCGAATTATCCGCAGAGTTCTCCTCCTCTCCAAAACAAACCGACCAGGTGATTGAAACCGGTAAAAACGCTGAATAAAGCAGTTTCCTGTTAAAAAGTCAGCATTTTTCCGACACTAGTGACAGAGGGGCTGCTAACTACGGTGGCCGATGCAAAAAGCGAAACACAAATGGCCCTGTCTAGAGCCAGTGTGTGGTTTGTCCAAGTGACTAATGACATAAAAATAATAGTTAGCATAGTAGCGCCAGACCTGTTAAAACGTAAGTGAACGGGCAACCTTCAAGTGCAAAGTTAGTCCACTAAACAAGCTTTTTTTCCACAAAGACCGCCTCATATTGTTAGGATAAATGTCAGAGAACATATAGAAAACGACATGTAAACGTGTTGTCTTACCTTACCGGTGTGGTGCCATGTTTGTTTACCATCTAGCTCTGCTTTCCAAAGCGCGGCCGAAATATCGCGAGCTCTAGATAAAGCCCAGCTGGATACTACTCCAGGTGGAGGTGTCTCGTTCTCGGTCACATCCAGACCTTGAAAATAAGGCTGCAACCGGTCCCATTCCTTGCAACAGAGGCATTCCTCTTCTGTGGGCACTGGGGCACAGCATTCACAGGTACACCACCAATCTCCAGAGCTACTCAGTCTTGCAGCAGCCATTCCTCCTCTCTCGTCCTCTACCTGTTGCGCCTCTCTCCTCCTCCGTTCTTCAATTTTACAAAGCTCTTCGTCAGTGTATTCTGGCTCAAATAAATAAGGGCAGCCATCAAACTCTGCAAAATCAAATTCCTCCTCCACAAAGTCGAAGTCTGGCAAAAAGTCAGCCATTATTCTATAAATCTTTCATAAAATAAATGAATGAACTTTTCAGGCTACTGTCCGGTTCTGCCTTCCAGCTGTTGCTGCTTGTTCTCGCGAGATTTCAGGCACGGTATGAGATTGCTGCTTGTTCCCGCGATATTTCGGCCACGCTTTGGAAAGCAGAGCTAGATGGTAAACAACAAACATGGCAGCACACCAGTAAGGTAAGACAACACGTTTACATGTCATTTTCTATATGTTCTCTGACATTTATCCTAACGATATGAGGCGGTCTTTGTGGAGAAGAAGCTTGTTTAGTGGACTGACTTTGCACTTGAAGTATGCCGGTTCACTTAAGTTTTAACAGGTCTGATGCTACTATGCGCCCTGGCTGTATCTAGGTTAACGGCTAACATGCTAACTATTATTTCTGTGTCACTAGTCACTTGAAACAAATTTAGGACGATAGGACACAGGTTGAAATAAACCAAAATTTCCCTTTAAGGTAATGAAAAACACAGCTATTGTCATTTTCAGGTGATTATACACTAGAAAAACATGCTTATAATACTATAGTCTTATCCCGAAATTTTATCCTCTTAAATCCTACACACTGGACCTTAAAACTACGTGTTTATATCCAATGAGACAAGGTAATTTTTAGAAATGAAACTGCCTGCACACCTGAAGACAAGATACATGATGATCTGCTGTATACTCCAGCAACAGTTACAGGTTTTATTCTACATATTTACATAGAGGTTGTGTAGAAGAGAAACTTCCTCCCATCATGTGAATAACAGCAGACTGTACAATGACAGTTGGACATTTTGGACATTTGAACTCTTAAATAAGACAAAACATGTTGATTTTATTGTACAGTACAATATATTTCTCGTTAAACTTAATTTTGTGTAATCTTGGTGCTCAGATCAGTACAAAAAAGCAAGGAATGTGCCTTTAAAACAATGTATAGTCTACGAAAAGAACCTGAGATGTGAATTTGAGCTGCCCATTTTTTTTGGCTCCGAGTATTTCTTTGGTATTTCACCTCTGCTCATTGGTTGCCATCTTTCCGTCTGATTTCTGAGACGTTTGGAATGCACACACCAGCATCACTGCACCTATGCCCTTATAAGATGATTTTACTGTCTGCCTCGAAGCTGCTGATGTACACAGACTCCGTCTCTGCTTGACATAATGAAAAAAGATGCTATTCTCAGAGGAATTTTCGCCTTTGTCATTTAGCTCTTTTCTGCAGTTCAGCTGTCACACAGACCATTCCTCACAGCCACAGGAAAGAGCAGAGGTGAGCTGAGGGGCTGCCTGGCTGTGATGGATTGTGAAATATACAGTTTTTTGAGAATGGGATGGGAAAACAGGAGAGGGCAGGGGAGAAGAATGTGTGTTTGGATGTCTTTGGCGAAAGGCCACATGAGGTTTTAACAGGCTGACCTCAGAAAGCCTTGCAGTTGTATAGCTACACCCTTCAGAGCCCTTTATAGCCTTGACACCTTTGTTTAAGCTATTCCTAAACTCTTCCATTTTAACCAGGAAGGACATCAAGCAGTCGGGTGTGAGTATAAAAGACCATTGAGAAACGCAAGAGCAGAATTCAAATAACTCATCATGCATGGAAGAGCAAGCTCAACTACAATCGAGCCAAAGTGAAACTTGTACATTGCCAAGGGTGATGTTTGGCTTTTGAGAGATTAAGCATGGTTCCCCTGCTGCAAACACTCAGATAAATTACCAGAGCATTTAGTGAGATTAAACTGCTGACAAATTAATTTGATGCAACTCCTGATTTCTAAACTGGAAAGGAATCAGCAAAATAAATCAATTTAATACGCTTTGCATTTGATACCTCAACAGACTTTTATCATTATTTCTTTGCTAGGAAATGTTGTGTTTGGGGAGCCAATCACAGCCAGCTTGGGGACTGATGGGACACATTACTGGAGCAAGAACTGGGCCAAGGCGGCTTCTTTTGTAACATCACCTCCTCTTAGCCCTGATCCCACCACTCCAGACTATCTGAACACACTGCTGTCCAGGTACGTATCACAGCACCTCCCTCTGGTGAGACTGTTGACCTGTTTATTGTCCTGTGCTTGGCTGTGATGTAATGCGACATATTTTTATTAGGTATTTCACATGATATAACATCATCTGATATTATAACAGCATGTATAATTAACACTTAAAGCAGGATACGGTACATTTAAAGGGCTTAGTCACTCATCACATCCTCATAAATTCCTACCCAATCACATACTGCTTGTTATTGAACTACATTAAAACATTCAATTAGATAGATTACTAATTAGCTCCAATGGTTCCCACATATAGTGGTAAAGCAACAGTTTACTCTCCAATCCTTTCCCCATCAGAAGGTGTTCTCCCATAACTATAATATTAAAGAAGAAGTAACAAATACCCCCCCACACACAGGCACCATGCCTAATGAAGATCATTTAACCCTTTGAAACCTGAGCAGATTGGTTTGACCCAAATGACCCAAAAAATTAGCAAGAAATTAGTAAAAAGAGGAAATTAAAAACGAGAAAATCAGTTTAAACAAAAAGGAAAAGAAAAAGAAAGAAAGTTAAAAACAGATAAACAAACAAGGATGGCCTGGAAAGAGTGCTTTTAAAAATGCACAAATTGCAACATTACTTTAAAAATAATAATGATAATTATTATAAATATAGTTTTCCCTAGCTATTTTTCTTTTTTCCCTTTTTTTAAAAGAAAATTAATCTATTTATTTATTCATTTTTTGCAGTTTGGGACATTTCTTACCAAGCTGCTCATTGCCTTTTTAAAATACTTGCGAAAGGAATCTGAAAGCAGCACAGGAAAAGTGATGTCGCCCCAGGTTTTAATGCCTGAACAGAAATGTAGCTTGTAAGACATGTACCATTAGTGTTCAAAGTGTGCGAGAGCTAATATTTGACTTTGGCCGTATTTACTTGTCCTTCTTTGCACCTGCATTTAGAATAAGCTAAATTAATGCATTCTGGCAGGCTTCATTTGGTATGTGAGTTAGAGCAGTGTTTCCCAACTGGTCCAGCCACGGGGTCCAGATTTCTCCTTAATCATTAGTTTAAGATCCATGCAGGTTAATACATTCAGTTACATACTTACGTTTGGCCATGTTGTCAAGCTAGTTTGCCATCTCTGTTGAGTAGCTGTCCGTTTGTCGCTCACTCTACAGCAGGAAGTAGCACTTCGTAATGAAAGCTCTATGCCGTAAATTCACTGTGCTTAAAAATAAAGTGTGTTTTTTTTAACAAACTTTACACCTTCGCGAGTCACTTGGGGTACATTCAGAATGGACCCACGAGCCACTTTTGGACCGTGACCCATCAGTTGGTAACCACTGAGTTAGAGCATCATTTGGAAACAGTAAACAGGAAACAGTAATAGATTGTGCTCCAGGAACAAACTTTGCAGGGTGTCCTTAAAAAGTCTTAAAATTTCTTAAATTTAATTTTACCTGTATAACTATTAGGCCGTGGGCGGCACGGTGGTGTGGTGGTTAGCACTGTCGCCTCACAGCAAGAGGGTTGCCGGTTCGATCCCGGGCGTGGGAGCCCTTCTGTGCGGAGTTTGCATGTTCTCCCCGTGTCAGCGTGGGTTCTCTTCCTCCCACAGTCCAAAGACATGCAGATTGGGGACTAGGTTAATTGGTGACTCTAAATTGTCCATAGGTGTGAATGTGAGCGTGAATGCTGTCAGCCCTGCCATAGTCTGGCAACCTGTCCAGGGTGTACACTGCCTCTCGCCCGATGTTAGCTGGGATAGGCTTCAGGCTCCTCATCCTCATGAGGATGAAGCGGTTAGAAGATGAATGAATGATTGAACTATTAGGCCTAAAAAGTCAATAAATAGTCTTAAATTTGAATTTGTGAGGTCTTAATCACCATGAACATTTATCTAATGTCAAATTTTAAAACCTACCATTAAACCTACCACTGTCTTTTACTTTATACTTGCACTCACCTATTTGCAAATGTATATTAACCTCGCTCACTGTAAAAACAATATTCCTACATAAAACCTTCCTCTGTACAAGACTGCATATACAGTATACAACTTAGTTTATACATTCCTGCAGTGCTTGAATAAGAAAAAGATAATTTGTCCAAAAATCAGACTTAAATTTGGTTAAAAGTAATCTTGAAATGTCTTTAAAAGCCTTAAATTTAAGTGTGTGATACCTGCAGACACCCTGCTTTGGCACAAGGCATATATGAATTAGTGACAGTTTTTGTTTTTATTGAGCCTCTACTACTAAAGTAAATACACGTCATTTTTTTTAAACAATTTTAAATATTTTTATTAGTGATTCAATAAAGATGTACAGAGTACTGATAAATAAACACAGAACCAGTGAGGACAAAAAAAGCAACCTTACCCATCCATCAACACAAGAACAAACAAAGAAAGCCAGACCAGTCAAAGGGAATCCAAAAGAGAGGAAAAAGAAAACATGATTAAAAATAACGACAAATTACTTAACCTGTGTGAGATAATTAGGGGAGTATAGGGTGTGTCATTACAATTTTTCAGCTTCCATATTGCAGAGTGCAGTTGATCCTGTGATAAAACAATGGATTTTCTCTATTTGTAGTAAATTAACATCTTTCCTTGTGATTGCAGAGCTTTACTTGCTCACGCTGTTGGTGCTGTGCTGGTATAATCCCACCTAAACTCTTTATTTTCATGTTTCATCGTCCCGCAGTGGAGACCTGAGTGTGACTGGCAGTGCTCACTGTACCTTCAGTGTGGCCCAGAAGGCCATTGGCAAGGATGACTTCACTCAGATCCCCGAAGGTGTTAATGGAGTGGAGGAGAGGATGGCCCTCATCTGGGATAAAGCTGTGGTGAGGACTTTTTTTCAACTTCAGAAGATAAGAAGGACGAGCAGTAAACAAATAATGAGGAAGGATTAAATATTTATTCTAGACTTGAAGGCTCTTGTTCTCTGTCTCCCACCTTTTTCAGGCTTTCACTGTTTCCCTACACTGCTCTCCTCAGCTCCTACTCTCTCTGACTTCCTCCTCTGTCCAGCTTTATGTCATTGCCCCTGCCTAGCTTGATGCTTTCCTTTTCTATCTCCACATTTGTCCTTTCCCTCACCCTCGGATACAGCACACTGCCCTCACTTTTTCCCTTCCTTCTTCCTTCTCTCTTGTTATCACAGTATCAGTGTGCTGCTAACAGACACACAGCATGGTAGCTTTAGACAGCTGTGGAGTGTTCGGCTGCCTGTAAAATGTGGATGAACTTTTATAAAGTTACACTGACTCTTTTTTTGCGTAGGCAGTTACTTAAAGCTCACTCCAAAACTGGATTCACTGCAGCCTTTTGAGCTGCTTATGGGCTTATTTATATGTTTCTGTGCCAGCGATAGCTGTGAGGTACTATGTTTTTGAGATGTTTGTCCATCCCATTCCTGTAAACAGGAACGCCTTGAGGGAATCTGTTCAAATTTGGCACAAATGCCCACTTGGCTCAAGGATGGACTGATTAGATTTTGGCAGTCAAAGGTCACCATGACCTCATTAAACATGTTTTTGGCCGTAACTCAAGAATTCATTAGCTGATTATGACAAAATTCACACAAATGTCAAATAGGATAAAGTGATGAAGTGTTTAATATCCAAAAGCTCAGAGGTCAAATAATGTTCATCCATTTTTGACAAATTCTCACTAGTCCCTGTTTATGCTCGTTTCCCTTCCCAGACTACAGGAAAGATGGATGAGAACATGTTTGTGGCAGTCACCAGCACCAACGCAGCCAAGATCCTGAACCTGTACCCTCGTAAGGGTCGGATCGCAGTGGGCTCTGACGCCGACCTGGTCATCTGGGACACAGACTCTATCCGCACCATCACTGCCAAGACACACCAATCAGTACGTACGGTGTGCACCAATCCAAAGGTTGCACTTTGTATTTGCTTCAAGTTTAGTTAAACTCAGCTCCCAACTACTGTTCAGTAGAGCTGGAAATAACTTCTCATCTCTTTAAACCACTGAGACAATGTTGTTTCACACCCTCTCCATCAGTCGTACTTGGCTACAGTGGATGAATGCTGAGGGGAGTACACCAACATTGAGGGGACTTTTTCTTGAGTAATGTGAATGCTGTTATTGTTGCAGTAACCACAGTGGCATCAATCCATATGCTCTGTAGTGCAGACATGTGATTGGCTATAAAAGCTGGGCTGAAAAAAACATCATGAGACAGATGGGGAAAGGGAGAAATTAAAAAAATGCTGTGAAAAGGGTTTGATTTTAGCGAGAGTAAAAGAAAATATGAGATAACTGTCTTCATCTGTGCGTGTGTGTGTGTGTGTGTGTGTGTGTGTGTGTGTGTGTGTAAGAGATAGAGTGAAAAAGAGAGAAGGGGGGAAGCACATTTTTGAACAGCTTCCAGAGAGCTCTCAGTTCCCCTGAACGGAAATGAAGTCTCAGTGGATGTTTGCTACTAATAAGACTCGCGCTGCACTCGCCACATGACCAGCTCTCAATGTAAAGCTGAGCCTCACTAATTCCCTAAAACCCTCTGCAATGACCGCAGTAATGATTAGGAAAAAAATAAGGATTATTCAAATACACAGGTTTATCCCAAACATGACAAACATTGTCAGCGATGCAAACATTTTCCAAACTGTCCAGTACAGTAAATCAACAGGGAATCTATCTGCTGTATAATCAAGAGGCATTTCCTTTCTCTGTATCACGTTCGCTTGAATAGATCGTCCAAAAATATTTTCATGATTGGACAACCATAGTGGGTTTGAAGAATGTCATTCACTGCACAGGATTATGTAACAGTACAAACTAATATTTCAAATGCTTTCACAAACCCCAGAGATGTGGAACATCTGTACACACTGCTTGACAGCTCATCTCATAAGAAGAGAACAGCTCTGGTCACATTTGATGTCATGGGAAACATCTCATGCAATCTGAATCAGAAGTGGTAGTGTGGCGTGACCATTATTTACTACATCCTCCACCCTTGCAATCCATTTCGTTTTTGTTTTACTCTGATTCTGTTGATTACGGGTGTCCTGGTGGCCAAGGGGTTTAAAGTGCCAACCATGAATAGCAGCTGGAAGACTACCCAAATTTTCATATGTTAGTATTTCAATCAGGAGAGACAGAAGAATGAAGTAAAGAAATACTTAATACAGAATATGAGCGTACATTTTAATAGAGGATTTGTGTCTTTGGCGCTTGGACGCCAGAGGGAGATATTTTGTGATCCAGGGACATCTGAGTGGCAGCAGGATAAATCCCCCCATGGAGTCCAGATGCTGGTGGTGGTGGCTGATGATTCCAAGGCTGCTGACTGCAGAGGCAGATGAGGCTGATGGATCCCTAAAGACTGGGTGATGATGGGGAGGTGGAAGGCGCACACGACGGCAGCAAGAATCCCCCCACAGAGTCCAGACACTGGTGGAGGTGGTGGCTGATGACTCCGAGGCTGATGACTCCGAGGATGATGACTGCTAGGGAGTATGAGGCTGATGAATCCGTAAAGACTAGGTGGTGATGGGGAGGTGGAAGGCGCATGCGACAGCAGCAAGAATCCCCCCACAGAGTCCAGACACCGGTGGAGGTGGTGGCTGATGACTCCGAGGCTGATGACTGCTGGGGCGTATGAGGATGATGAATCTGTAAAGACTAAGTGGTGATGGGGAGGTGGAAGGAGTGTGCGACGGCAGCAAGAATCCCCCCATAGAGTCCAGACACTGGTGGAGGTGGTGGCTGATGACTCCGAGGCTGATGACTGCTGGGGCGTATTAGGCAGATGAATCCGTAAAGACTAGGTGGTGATGGGGAGGTGGAAGACGCGTGCGACGGCAGCAAGAATCCCCCCATAGAGTCCAGGCACTGGTGGAGGTGGTGGCTGATGACTCCAAGGCTGATGACTACTAGGGGGTATGAGGATGATGAATCTGTAAAGACTAGGTGGTGATGGGGAGGTTGACGGTGTGCACGATACCACAAACCATATTTAAAATGAGCAGGAGTAAGATGATAGGCTGACAGAGATGGTGTGCTGCTGTGCTCTTGGTCGAGTGTGAATTGGCAGATAACTCAATTGACGTACCCAGACAATGACACCTAGAGATAGTGAGTGGGCATATGTGCAAGGAGCGAATGGCAGGGTGAGAAAGAAACTTACAGCCTGAGCATGAAAAGTGTCGTCTGAACTGACTGAACTTTTGCTAGAGCTTCATTTGGAAAAATCTGTTGACCTGGTCGCAGTTTAATAACATGAGAAAGAGTCATTGCATACTTTCCTTTTAGATAAATGAATCTGATATACTGGGTTAGAAACATGAGGAAATGTATTCAGCCATTGCGAATAGGTTTTGTCCTTACAGTGACGGCCTCAGACAAAAACGAGCACACATTCCTTCTTACTCACACACATTTTACACATTTACATGATGAGGTTTCTCCCGTGACACAGACATGAGAGGATCCCAGACAGGCCACTCAGCAGCACAGGAAGTGTCCGCTCAGGAAATTAAGGCTTTACCAACCTAGCACAAATCCTGCTTATACAGACGTACACGAGCGAGGGGAGAATACATTAGCTAACAACGTGTGTGGGTTGGTTTTAGGCATGATGTAGCGAAGCTTTTAGATTTTAATTTGCCTCGCTCGAAGGCCTAATGGCAGCCATTTAGTAGGAAAGAAAGAACATTGCTCTGTCTCCAGATGTAGAACTGGGAAGAGACAGAGAGAACTGGACTAATAATACGCCTTCTCCAAATGTGGAGTACATCCACTGAGGATCCGCGGGTTCTTACATAATGATGTCACCCTTTCATTTCCTGCTGGTCGTCCTTCCAGATAAAACAGAGGAGAGCAGAAGAGCAGAGCACAGCAGCTCCCAGTTCCAATAAATATACCTTAATGGGTAGTCTGAGAGCAGGCCAAACAGGAGCGGCCCTGTTTACCAGCTCACTGTGTTGGGGGATGCCGTCCCCTGAAAAGTAAATATGATTGACTGTGCTGTGTCTTGGTTTGTCACCAGTGAGCCCACATCTGATCTGGATTGGTTGTTGTTGTCAGTATAAAAATATATAGATGCACCCAAGGATTTTCTGAGACACAGAAAAGAACAGTCAGCAACACACACACACACACTGAGACACACTCAGCTCAGTCATGACATCATGTTTGGCATGCAGTAAGTCTTAGTTATGTCCTGTTCTGGCCTGAATTTGGATGGCAGCAGAAAACAGGGCCGTGTGCAGAGGAAATAAGCAACAATGGAATGAGGGGAGGGGACCGTCACAGATCACAAACATGTCGAGAAAAGAAAGTTGGCACAAGAGAAATTGGACGAGGATGAATAGTGCACAAGGTTGAAAAAAAGTCCAGGGATCACATAAATCAAGCAAGAATGGCCGAGGGAGAGAAAGAGGACGAAGAACAGACAGAAAGAGGGATACACTGGTGAAGGAGACAACTGGAAAGAGAGAACGTGAGAGAAGGAGGTAGAGAGTGAGAAGTAGTGCGGAGGCATTAAACACCAGCTGGATGATGGCAGCTGTTTGTACATGCCAGACAGACAAGTGTAAGAAACAAGGTGATGAATGATCAAGAATGGGAGAAAGCGAGCGTGGGATTAAGAGAAAGAGGAGAGGAGAGAGTGAGTTTATGCTTTCACTTCCTGTCTCTTTGTCCATCCCCTCACAGTTCTCCCTGTTGTTTTCTTCCTTCCTCATCTCCTCCATCCCTCCATCAGTCCTCAGAGAGAAGGTCACAGGACGTTTGATTTTGTTTGCTTTCGGGTTTTTTTTTTGTTTGTTTGTTTTTTTTTTACTCAAAATTAGATTTGTTGACCTAATTTAATTTGATTTAATTTTCAAAATTAAGTTCTAGTTCTTTCTCTTCTTCCTCTTCTTTCTCTTCTTCTTCTACTTCATTTTCTTCCTCAAGTTCTTCTTCTTCTAGTTCTTCCTCTTCTTCCTCTCCTCCTCCTTCTTCTTTTAGTTGTTCTTCCTCTTCTGCTTCTTCCTCCTGCTTCTCTTCTTCCTCTCCTCCTTTCTCTTCTTCATCTTCTTCCTCTTCTTCTTCTACTTCATTTTCTTCTTCAACTTCTTCCTCTTTTTCTTCTAGTTCTTCCTCTTCTTCCTCTCCTCCTTGTGGTCCCTCTTCTTTTTCGTCTTCTTCCTTTTCTTCTCCTTCTTCTTTTAGTTGTTCTTCCTCTTCTACTTCTTCCCCTGCTTATTCTTCCTCCTGCTCCTCTTCTTCCTCTCCTCCTTTCTCTTCTTCATCTTCTTCTTCCTCTTCTTCTTCTACTTCATTTTCTTCTTCAACTTCTTCCTCTTTTTCTTCTAGTTCTTTCTCTTCTTCCTCTCCTTTCTCTTCTTCTTCTACTTCATTTTCTTCCCCAAGTTCTTCTTCTTCTAGTTCTTCCTCTTCTTCCTCTCCTCCTTCTTCTTCTTTTAGTTCTTCCTCTTCTACTTCTTCCCCTGCTTATTCTTCCTCCTGCTCCTCTTTTTCCTCTCCTCCTTTCTCTTCTTCATCTTCTTCCTCTTCTTCTTCTACTTCATTTTCTTCTTCAACTTCTTCCTCTTTTTCTTCTAGTTCTTTCTCTTCTTCCTCTCCTTTCTCCTCTTCTTCTACTTCATTTTCTTCTTCATGTTCTTCTTCTTCCTCCTCTTTGTCTTTTTCCTCTCCTCTTTCTTCTACTTCTTCCTCTGCTTCTTCTTCTTCCTCAGTGTATGTGTATGTATGTAAATGTAAATAATGTTGGGATTCACACAACTTCTTCTAGTTCTTCCTCTTCTTCCTCTCCTCATTCTTCTTCTTCTTCCTCTTATTCTTCTTCCTCTTCTTTATCTTCTTTGTCTTCCTCCTCCTCCTCCTCAGTATATGCATATGTACCTAAATATAAGTAACGATGGCATTCACACAACATACGTATTACTGACAGTGTGGTTGCTCTTGTAGTTTTCACATGATTTGCATTCACTGTATCACATTTATATATATTTTTGTAAGTGTACATTTAGACCAATGGTTCCCAACTGGTGGGTCGTGGTCCAAAAGTGGGTCACGAGTCCATTTTAAATGGACCACAAGTGACTTGCAATCGTGTCACTGGCACAGAGCTCTTATTTTGAAGTGCTGTGTCCTGCTGTAGAGAGTGACTAAGAGACAGCTACTTAACAGAGACGGCAAACTAGCTCGACAACACGGCCCTAATGCAAGTATGACGCCGAATATTTTAAACTGTATGAACCTTGAACTATGACTGAGGACAAATCTGGACCAGTTGGGAGTGACTGATATAGACTTTCTGTTTATATTTGTATAGTTATAGTGTGTACAGCTGCGTGATCAGTGTATATATTGACAATTCTTTCTTTTTTACTTCATAGTTTTTGTTTCAGGTGTCTAATACTTCTATATGTGTGCTTTAGGCTGCTGAGTACAACGTCTTTGAGGGCATGGAGCTGCGTGGAGCCCCTCAGGTGGTGATCTGCCAGGGGAAGATTGTTCTGGAAGATGGGAACCTGCATGTCACTTCCGGCGTGGGTCGCTTCATTCCCTGCACTCCCTACCCTGACTTTGCCTACAAGCGTGTTAAAGCCAGGAAGCAGGTAAATACAGGGTTTGCTTCTTTCCAGCCCACTATTAACACTTAACTCAGCAACCATTTTGTTTAGACTGTTGTCTTTAAATAGCATGTAACGATTTGTATGTCCTTTATAAATGGCAAACTCTGATACTGTAGAAAAGTACAATCATAATCTGGTTTATTGCCTAGTATGTTTTCACATTGACAGAATTTGCTTTGGTGTTTTGGTGCATAGGCAAGAAATATGAATGTAGAGTAGAAAAAATCCCCAACAAAAATATATTTATAAAACTTTCGTGCAATGAAAGTGTGAAGCCACCCTTACAATCTTTAGAGGCAGAATAATTGTTGCTTTAAATAATAAACCAAGTGACACACACACAATGCAGTGAGAGAAGATTAGGGGAAAATGAGGGAAGGTGGAATGTAGGAGTCAAGATTGTGCGAAAGGAAGCATGTGTGGGCTGAAATAGAAACTACAATGGTGGGGAGAGAAGAGGGCGGTGAGGATGGGGGCAGTGAATTTGAATGTGGGGGAGATGCAGTAAGTCTGACATCAACCTCCAAGGTTCAGCCACAGGGCGCTGGCTGCGCTTTTACACTGCAGTGCAAAATGACTGTGCAGTGAGGGTGGTCGAGTTTGTGTCAAAAAGGATAAAAGTGAGTTTGGATTAAACTTTCCACAGAGACCTACCACATACGGTAAAGGAGTCACCAGAGCCTACGGTTTTAAATCCCAAATTTCCAGTTGACTTTAGTTTCACGAGACTGATCTGATTCTAAAAGCTGTACAGGAACGTCACCACTATAACAGGAAAAGCCACAAGGTAGCCAGAGGGGTTGGAAAGACTTTCCTGTAACAGAAATGTTATAATATGTGAGGAGAAATAACATTGTTAGCGTGAAGTGTGCCATTACAATATGAGAGCAAATATTCATTGCACTCTTATTGCCTTATACCACAAAAACCTCTTTAAAACTCTTTTAGGGGACATACTTGTGGCGCCCACCGACACAAAGATCCAGACCAAGGATACTTAACTTGCTTTGTCCAGGCGCTGCTTTTTCAAAATGACAGGAGGCCAGGGGCCAGATGCAGCAGCCCTGCACAGGCCAGGTGTACACAGGGGTGTTTCTAGGATGTGAGAATACTAGCTCAGGCTTTTTTTTTTTTTTTTTGAGAAACAAGCTCTATTGTTATGTTGTTTTATACACTTTAACAAAGCAATTTACATATTAAAATAAAAACTAATCCCAGTGAGTCAATTTATTTTCATTGTGAATTAGAAAAATGGTTTGGGGGCCACTCAATCGCACAAGCTGTAAATTGAGTATCTCTAATCTAGGCCCACAGTCCAGCACCTCATCAGAAAAAAAAAAGAAATAAAAAATGACATTCCTTTCTCTTCCTAAGTATTAAGAGTTAACTCCACTTAACCATTTGATTTATAACACTGTAAACTCGAAGCAGACCCTGCCGTCTGCCCTCTCTCCTTCTTATCTTTTGGGCCAAAAATTCTCATTGTTCAACAATTTCCTAATTTGCAGCTGGCTGCTGATGAGAACATGGAGCTGTAGTAACAGTGCGCTGTTTATCTTGGTAGCAGTCACTGTTATGCTTTCCTCGTTCACAGATGTCTCTTTTTAACTCTTGACGGAGCTTCCAAGGTTTGCCTGAGTCACGGCACTGAGAGACAGACAGGCAGACAGACAGGCAGACAGACAGACAGTGGCTTGTTCACCACCAGCATGAAGTTCCAGTTTGCTTTGAAAACATAGAAATACTGTATGTTGTTTTTTTCTGCTCTAGTCTATGAAAGGTTTCACATACTTGTGTTGGTGTGTCTGTGTTTGTGGGTGGATGTGTAAATCTGGAACTGGTTCTCGGCAGGAAAGAGGCTCTCTGAAAAATGCATATATAATTCAGACACAAACAACCATATAATGCAAAACAGGTGTGGACTCGGTTACATTAAATCCTTTTTGATACTAAACACCGTAATGTCTCTCTGTGCTCTAAACCATCCCTGCGTCTTTATTTCTCACCTCACCACCTTCATCTCTGCTCTTATTGTTTGTCCCGTAGCTGGCGGTGCTGAGGGCAGTACCCAGGGGAATGTACGATGGCCCGGTGTCTGAATTCTCCCTGTCCCGTGGTGGCACCCCCTCGGCCTCGGCGCGTACCTCTCCCACCAAACAGCCTGTCAGAAACCTGCACCAGTCTGGATTTAGTCTAGCAGGTAACCCTGCACCCTGCGGTGAGCCCAGCTTCTTTATTCAACCCCCCACCCTTCTATCACCCAGTCCTCTCTTTCATCTGTTTATGGTCTGTATTGATTTATACAGCATGCAGAAACATCAAAGACACATGCATGTGCATCAGTCGATACACCATCACGCCCTCCTTTTATTTCAATTCAGCTACAACTTCATGCTGCGAAGGACAACAGTCATGTGATTGTAGGCATGTTGTTGCTCTGAATGATGCATTCACAGCCCTTGGCAATAAGCCTCAAGCCTGTAGAGTAACCTAATAATCTCTCATTATGCTGTTTCATACTTAATGATGTGCACAGTACGGCATGTGTTTGTCTGCAGTACATCACGCTCCTTTGTAAAAGGGTTTACACTGTGTTTATATGGCAATTTGTCTGTTAATGCATGTTATTAAGTTGCCCACTTTAGCTCCTTTAAGTTTTATTAAGTCACAGTGCTGACAGCAGTAAGTTAAATTTATGTTCACAACTAGTTAGCTGTTTTGCTTTAGTGTGGTTTGACATGAAGTCAACATTTCCCCAAATTAAAACCATACAAACTGTACTTTTGACTCATACTCATCTATGGTGTGAACTCTATTTTACATTTCTTAAAGATGAATTAATGTTCGAGATAGAAGCCGAGTGCTTTTCTGATGACGGCTTCTTTTACCTTGTGTTCACATAGAACATATTTTGCACTACATGTTATTGGTTTCATCCTTCTAACTCAGAACATTCATTCTCTTTAATGACTCATTTCTAAAAATGTATTTTAAATAGGAACACCAACTAAAATAGGAATTCAAATGCGTTATTTTAAAAGCTTGAAAAAGTTCAGTCATTATTTGTGAACATGAGCTACTTACTCTGTGAGCCAGAAACCAGAGAAGTAAGTCTCAAAATTATGATGTTATAGGGAAGTTAGTTTGGTAGAGGTGCTCTGTGGAGCCTGACCCACAGAATATTTGTTTCCATTTTTTATACCCAAGTGATAGGGCTGCCCCCTAATAGTTGACCAAAGGTTAGTTGACCAGAAAGGTAATTAGTCGGCAAGATTTCATTGGTTGCTTTGTTGCAGAAAAAAAAAAACCCAAAAACGTGGAACTCTATTAGGAACCTATATGACTGGAGCATGTGGGAATTTAATTTGAAAGGACAGACACAGGAAGTCAGGCAGGAGTCTCGTCACAAACCAATCATAGTTGACAGATATATTTCCCTTCTTACATAAATATTCAGTCTGATAAATAGAGAAAAGTTGATCAATACAGTATTAGTGCAGGGCTACCTCAGACGCAACCTGCCGCCTTGATCTTGAAAGCTGGCACAAGAAAGGTACAAGAGCAGCGCACATGTGTACGGCCCCTAATTTCCAGGGCTGGTACCTGCGGTTATTCCACAGGCTAGTTAATAACATGTCGGGCAGGAAATCCAAAGTGTGGGATCATTTTGAGAAGGTGAAGGACGAACCCAAGGTGATATGTAAACTCATCTTCATTTGTCGACTACAAACATGACGTATCATCTGAAACATGGAAGTAGCTACATGCCCATTAGCCCACAGCGTCATTAACAGGCGGCTCGCTCAGTGTGTGACGTGCACTTGTAGATAAAATATAGGCCTATATTAATGAAGGTTCATTAGTACGGTTTGTAGTTCTCTGTAATGTAGCACAGTGTTAACAATGTTACTGATACTATTCTTTTTCACACCTTCAACTCAAACCATTGTGTTGCCCCGCACAAAATGTATAATTAAACAATTAAATTAAATATTGTTAACATGCAGGTGACTAGTCGACTAATGGCCCTAAATGACGACTATTGGTCGACTAGGAAAATTCTCAGTCAGAGGCATCCCTACCAAATGAGCTTTATTTGATGGGTGGGTGCTCTCAGCGTCATCTGGAACATCTTTCCCAATTCACTGTCTGTGGAACAGCTCCAGACTTTATACCCTATGACATCACAAGTTTGAGTTTTAGCACTCTAGTTTTTGGATTTAGGAGTGAGTTCATATTACCTAATATTATTGGATTGTCTTAGACCATAGGAATAACATGTATGAATGTTGAAAATGGGTGTCGTTACCCTTTAAATCCCTCTCACAGTATCGCACACCACTCTAATTGAATAGTTTTTATTGCTCCTGAGGACACTGTGACCTGTAACTGCAGGCTCTTTGTGATGTCAAGCTCCATTCAGAAATTAAGTGTTTTCCACAGTCAAACTTACTGTAAGTCACGCTGGATATGAATTTTGGCTCGAGGCCTGAAACACACAGCATACAAGATTTCCATCCAGGCATCTGGACATGGTCTATTAGAAAAGCCTATCTAATGTGAGAGATCACGACACCATGTATTCACATTTAACATCTGTTCCATTATGCAGAACCGCTCGCTGAGTGACAGGCTGATTGTGCCCATATGTAAGGTCAGCACTGGATTAGTTTAGATGTGAGAAATCTGAGAAATTGTTTTTGTCAGGCTACCAAACAGTGAAACTTTGTACACGTGGTAAAATTGCGAACCAGATAGTCAGTGTTTCCACTGTTTTATAATAAAAGAGAGCAACCATGGCTATTACTGTAACCAGTAGTTCTGTCCTGTGAACTGACAGGCTCAATGTGTCCATATAAATCAGTGAGAGCAACAACTTTTGGACAGAGCACGGCTGTACTCGCTGTGGTATCGGCTGTCTTTGTGAAAGCATGTAGTATTTTTAATGAGAGATAACTCATTTTGAGAGTCCAGAGAATGGTGTTTAGCCTTTGGCTGTATTGAGTAACCTGTCTTTACAAGCGTATGTGTGATACCTCATCGATGAAAAAAGATGGTGACCTCCGCTGGAAAGAATTTCCACATTTGAGTACATGAATCTAGAGGGGAGTAAAGCTGCTCCTGGTTTCCCAGGCTTTGTAATGGATATGTGTGTTTTCCTGTATGCGTGCGTACAGTATAAGTGCGTACTCCCAGAATGAATCAGTCTATTTTAGTTCTTTCAGGGCCACCACCTGCAGAGTTGATTTACTTGTCTGGGATTAGATGGGAAGAATTGTTTGCTTAGATACAGTGTATCATGGTCTGACATCATTCTCCTTTCCATTTATATACTCGCTGATAATTTGTTACAGCAGACGCCCTGGCTCATCCTTTGGAAACATCACGCTTTATGTCAAACCGTAGCTTCTTTTGTTAATGTTTCAGCCGCACTCACACAGGACACGGTCCGGTGAAATATGCATTCCCCTGTCATCTCTGCGACACGTACCGTACATCATAGACAATAATAATGTGTCCTGAAAAACCTCTACTGCCTGAAGAGTAATAATTTCAGCGTATGACAACAATTATTTGTGTGCCATGATGCCATAAAAGCTATTTTGTGTAGAGTAAGTCTGGTTTTAAGAGCTGGGGTGACTTTGGTATACTTCACCGACAAAATGGTGGCTTTATAAAACTTTATAAAGTCATGCCGTGTTACCTTGAATTTGTGGAGAAAACTTTGTTATTCCCACATTCCGTCACAGAAAACAGCAAACAATGATTTAATAATTGATTGGTGACCGTGTTTCACAACAGCAAAGTTATATCAGATTATCTATTTACAAACTCCCACACAACCTGGGCAGTATAACCCAAGCCCCCTTTATCTGATGGTATGCTCGGTACTTCCCAAACATGTGTTTTGACCGAAAAATCTTAGTTTTGGAGTTTGGCTTTGAACAGAGATAGATATGTTTCACTTTGAGTTCAGTTTTAAATAGTAAGGTTTAAGCGAAAATGCATATGTTTGGGAAGTATGGATGGACGCAACTTGGATTATACTGAACAAGTTGTGTGAGAGCCTGTAAATAGATGTTTTGCTGTTAAGCATGGTCCTCAAACAATGGATTTGTCTACCTCTGCAGAGGCATGTGAGATTTCTTTCGAGTTTTCTTGATGAATTAAAGGTAACGCAGCACAACTAACTGATAACCAAAGGGTTATTGTGTAGGTGAAGTATTCCTTTAAAGTAAAGCTAACCCACATCAACACTATATCCAAATTTAGAGGCTTTTATGCATGTGGCTGTTACGCTATCATTAAATTTGCACTTAATTTGCAATGAAACTGTCGTCTTGAGAACTCACACATAAAGAGCTGTGCACTGCACCATTAAGTAATTAGCATGCAAGTGGAGATATTAATACTTAAGTTTAAGCTAATGTCATAAAGATGTGTAAATGGAAATCTCTTTTCTCTATTTCTAGTCATTGTGCAAATCTGATTTGCAGCATTTACTCGAATCTTAAATTATACTCTTACATCTGAGGCCATTTTAACACATTTTCTTTGCATTGATTTCTCCTCAAAGCAGCGTGAGTACACTCTTAACCACAGTCTGTTAAATGTACGTCTTTAATTCCCTCTCTGCTCTGGTTTTCAGTTTGGCTTTCTCTTTCTTTCCTCCCTTCTTCTTCCCTCTGACTGCCTACGTGCTCTTTGCTCTTTTTCCATGCAACTTGCTTTATCTTTCTCCCTTCTGCCTCCGTCCAGGTCCCCCCACCCCAGATGACATCCCCATCAGGCCTGCCGGCCGGCGTATCGTAGTGCCCCCTGGTGGCCGTTCCAACATCACATCCCTCAGCTAAACAGCAGAAACACAAGGGGACGCATCCAGAAAACGACAGCAGCCAGAGTGCAGGATCGAGGGTGGGAGGGAGGGGGAATGGGGAGGGAGGGAGGGGGGGAGGAGCAGATGCAGAGGACCATGATTAGTTAAAAAGTTAAAGAACAAAACACTGAATCCTCATGCCTTACCTGTCACAATGCTACCCTGCTCAGATGAGAACTGTATCCCTTTTCCTGAGGAATTTGGATTAAAATGGTTTGGGAATGCTACTAAAAGATAAAGGTACCACCAAAGCACAACACACGACCAGCCTTTAGTGTAGAATACACCTTAAACACAGTGAAAACCTGTTCACTTGGTGCTTTGGTAATCGTACTATCACATGCAACAAAATAAGAAAACAAACTGTTCTCAAAGGAAAACGGATACTGCGTCTCTCAGAATGATGCTATGGTTCTTTCATCCTGTTTGGCTTTCAATGTCACCCCCTTTTCAGTAGCCTGTTTTCTCCATAGTCAGCCTAACACGACACTAGATCCCACATTAGCCATGTCTTATCATGCAGTACCATTGATTAGCTCTAGGTGGCATTGTATATACAGTAGATGTAATGTAGCTTTGTGAATGATGTTGTTGCAGCTTGTTTGGGTTTAATGGACCAAGTAAAAAGGTGTTTATCAAATCTCAGAGCAGGAGTGCCGTTGGACATGGAGCTGCATGGGCCACAATACGATGGGTGACGTGATCCATGATCCTTTTGTCCCCTTCCTCTGAGAAGCTTGATGAATACCATCCCCATGATGTACTGATTGAGTAATTATTGATGTTAAAAAAGACGATAGACACGTCTGCTTAAGAGAAGATTTTGTGAGGACAAAAAAATAGAACATTTAGGAAGGGTTTTTACAATTCTTTATCCCTTAAAAGGTTTATGTGAGTTTTATTTCCTGCACTCCATCATGGCTGTATAAAAACAAAAGATCATTGTAACAAACCGTCCTTTGCATTTGCTTCTAGCTCATTGGCTGCTCCCGTCATTCTGAAACCATCTCGAGAAGGAAAACGGAGGAAAAAAAAAGATTAAAAAAAAAAAACCTGTTCACAAGAAGTACGAATACACACAACTGTCTCTTGTAGCTCAACCGTAACTTGTAATGAAGAGCTTTGCAACAAAGAAAACCAGATGCAATTTAAATGGATAAGTAACAAACACCTGCTTTCAGATAACAGCACTTCACCTCTTGCTTTACTTTTTCATTCCTGACAAACCGGGCTCTCAATTCAGGACAAGAGGAAGACCATCATTCCCTTGTCATCCCAACATAGCCCTCTAACACAGCCCTGACCAATTCAACATCAGCCTGAATATAACTACGGGCCCAAGTTAGTGTGCCTGAAACACTCTGGATCTGATTGTGTTGGGGGGGCCTACGAGCTCTTTTTTTTTATGTCTCTGCTGTTTTCTGATAAGGCAGAGGATTGCGGTGCGGTAAGGGAAGCTTTTTATTTTGTCGCTGTCCCGCTGTGGGGGAGGGAGGGAAGGAGATGGCGTTTTTACTTTTTTGGCAGTGGTGGGGCAGGCACACCGAGGCAGGCACAAGTGGTGGTTTGTTGTATTTATGTTAGTTTGACAACCTTTGTTATTGTTTTTATGTTGTTTTCTTTTTTACTGTTGTATCAAAACCCAGAGATGGCAGGTCAAAAATAAGGTGTGTTGCGGAGGTATGATTTGTTTCCTGAATAAACATGAGTTGCAACTGACTGACTCTGACCCCTTATTTACATTATTCAATTTAACAACAAGAAGTGTGCACAGAAACTCTAAATTGTCCATAGGTGTGAATGTGAGCATGAATGGTTGTCTGTCTCTATGTGTCAGCCCTGTGATAGTCTGGCGACCTGTCCAGGGTGTACCCTGCCTCTCGCCCAATGTCAGCTGGGATAGGCTCCAGCCCCCCCGCGACCCTCAAGAGGATGAAGCGGTTAGAAGATGAATGAATGAATGAAGTGTGCACAGAGGGTGAACATGAAAATTTAGTTTGATATGGATGGTCTTTATTAACCCTTGAAACCTGAGCAGATTCTTTCAAAAACATGGGAAGAAGGAAATGAGCAGCGAAATAAATTAATTTAAACATTGTTTTTAAAAACAAGAAAGAAAAGAAAAAGGAATAAAGTTAAAAACAAACAAACGGGAAATGGAAATGGTGCTTGAAAAATCTAATAATTCTGCTACAAAAAAGTGTAAGAATTATAAATATAGTTTTTCCTTAGCTTTTTTCCCTTGTTCCATATTTTCTAAAAAAAAAAAAAAAAAAATCACACCTGTTTATTCAGATTGCAAAGGTTTAAATACTTGTGAAAGGCATCCGAAAGCAGCACAAGAAAAGTGATGTCGCCTCAGGTTTCAAAGGGTGAACTGAAATGTGTAAGAAATGTACCATAAGTGTTCAAAGTGTGTCCCTATCTATGCACCTGCATAAAAACAAGAAAACTAATGAAAAAGTATGGAAAAAGAAAAGAAAGTTAAAAACAAACAAACAAAAAACAAGGAAATGCCCTGGAAAAAGAGCTTAAAAATTAGAATAATTCTGTAACATAATTTTAAATATACATTAATGATAATTATTATAGATATAGGTTTTCCCTATCTTTTTAAAATAATTTTCTAAATCTGTCATTATTTTGTAATGTGTTGAACATTTCTTAAATTGCCTATTGCCATTTTCCCCATGTTTCTTGTGGGAAATCACACCAAATTGCTCAAGGCTTAAAGGATTATATACTTGCGAAAGGCTTCTGAAAGCAGCACAAGCAAAGTGATGTTGCTCCAGGTTTCAAAGGGTTAATAGAAAGAGACCTAAACTTGCAGGCTGTCCTATCATTTGACCCAAAATGTAGAAGTTGGCCCATTTTTTCTGTCATGACCTCTATTTTAGATAATAATAATAATAATAATAATAATAATAATATATATATATATATATATATATTTTTTTTTTTTTTTTTTTTTTTTTTTTTGCCCTGTAAATCATCTGCATACACCATGTATAATGTGTTCTGGACACCATGAAGGCAGGTGAACTTTAGACGCTGAATCTTTCCTATAATTTGTATAAAACATAATTGCTAATTTCTCAGTAAACCAGGATTGCTAAAAACTCCAGGGCACTATATATCTGTATCATCATCTTTTCTAGGTGTTTATATGCCTAAAGTTTGCACTTTATTGGGCACAATATCTCTCCTTTTATAGTGCATGAACTGCCCAGTTATTCACACAGTGAGTCATGGCTGTGACGGATGTTGTGAACAATTCAGAGTCAAGTTTAATGAGCAACATGAGTAATTTAAGCAACACTTGAAGTTTGATCAACACCAGCATCAGTTCCAGCATCTCTGGGACACTTGACCTCCTGTCACAGGCACAGGGTTATTGGGGTGACGATATATCAGATGTCAGGTCTGTAACAATTCTAATAGAGAAAAGAAGGAAGTACTTTATGGCAAGTTAAATATTGAGTCCTAAGGGCAAATAAACGTTGTTACTATTAAATCAGCCCCACAGCAACAGTGTAGTATGCCCAGATTTGATGCAATTCATGTTACGGCCACCAGGGGCAGCACTGAGCAGCAGTACACTGCTCTAATATGAAGAAGAACACCTCCACCTCGCACCTGCATACAACTTCTGTTTCAACTGTTCATAAGTGATGCTGACAGTTTTATTTGCCCCACGGTTAGTTTACATTTTTTAATATTTGTTCAATAAGCAATTTAAGCACCTGGGGACTTCCCTCAGATAGCCCTCCAGGTTTGTGACACATGAGACAGCCCTGAAAAGTGTCAGTAAAAAGCGTCAAGCAAGCTTTCCCCAAGTGTTGGCGAGTTCTGTGACAAAATGGCGGCACTACATTAGCACACACCTGCTTATGAACGAGCCGACGCAGTTCCCACCACCAGAGGAGCTCCACCTCGAGGTAATTTTCATTCACATTACAACATTTATTGTTTTTAATTGGCAACACTCACGCCAGTAATGATGGAAACCTTTCATAACCGTTCAGTGTTTACAGAGTTGCTTGGTTTTAGTGAAAGTGTGATGGTGTGGCTGGCTGCTAACATTTGTGTTGAGTAGAAACTGATGTGAGATCTGTCAAAACACCAGCAGAGTTTATGTGTTGGAGCCAGCTCTCTCTGATTGTAGATGCTATAACTTCTCAGTGAGGAGAAAGAATTATTTTTCTTTGGATTTGTTTTTCTAAACATGCTTTTTCTCACAATCTATAATTTAAATCAAGTTACTTTCACTGCTTATGTGTATTGTTGCAAGTATATTCATAGTGTTAGACATTGTTAAAAAGAAATGAAACATAATCATTGATTGCAGTAAATCTAAACAGCTGGACAGTAATTGGAGATAATAAATACATATTTTGTTAATGCAAACATAACACTTCCTGTTGCTGCTCAACAATAAAAGGCAGAAGTAGTAGCTCAGTCCATAGGGCAGGGGTGTCAAACATATCAAAAGGTCCAATTTGGCCCACTGGATGACTTTGCACACCTAATGGCAATGCACTTGGGAAGGCTAAGCGGTGCCAGGTTTCAGGTGCAAGTTGAACAGTAATTAGCTGCCTCATAGGCTTTTCCACCATGACCTTTTACTTTAGTTTGATGTGGTGATGTCAGGATTACTACACAAGAGTGGAAATGTACAGAAAAATGCACATGTAATGACAATGAGCGTGATACTCAGATACTGAGATATATTATTGAAATTTCATTTATTCTTCTGAATACATCACAGGCTGTTTGTCATCTTGATTTTAAATAGATTAGTGTTTTTAAAGTGTACTTTTTTAAACAGAAAAAAGGGAAAAATTTTGAGGTGTTTGTTATTTATAGGATGTTATTCAATGGTTTAACTGGTCCGGCCCATTTGTGATCGAATCGGACTGTATGTAGCGCATGAACAAAAATGAGTTTGACACCCCTGCCATAGGGACTTGGGTTGGGAACCGGAGGGTTGATGGTTCAAGTCCCCGTTCAGACCAAATATGGAGCGTGGATTGGTGGCTGGAGAGGTGCCAGGTCGCCTCCTGGGCACTGAGCAAAGCACCAAATCCCCAACCACCACAGTGCCTGTCCACAGGCAGCCCCTTGCCCTGACATCCCTCCATTTAATTAATTATAGGTCCTGTTTGTGCATGTGTGTATTTTGGGCCTCTGTGTAAATGACAATAGAGTGAAAATATTGAATTTCCCCTTTGGGATTGATAAAGTATATCTTCTTCTTTTTATCACTAGCTTAGTAAGGCTGTTATTGTGAAGATGCTGCAGCTTACTGTAGCCATAGTGTACAACATTATCGCCTGCTCAGTTCTTGGGGTGATAAAGTATGGGTAAATATAAGGACATTTGAGTGTTTTTTTTTTGTCTATATCGCAGGGAGGAATTGTGAAAGAAGAAAACTGCTGAAGAAGTTGCAGTGAACTTAAGTCAAAGGTGAGTACATGCCTCACACTTATGGCAGTTTGGGCGAACATCAAAACTCAAGTATTTCACAAAGGTAAGTTACACCTCTTACTTTTCCATTGCGGATATAGGAATAATCATTAGGACTGGTTTTGCATCACACACTCATATTTGTCACAGAGGCTGTGGTGTATTCAGACTGTGTAAATGCGGCATACCGGTAAGGAAGGCGCACATAATGACAATAATTTAACAAAACAACACATCCATAACACTCTGGCTGTGTGGTCAAACTAACAGGATGACTAAAATATCCACTCAGTCCCATTGTGTTCCCCGAGTGGCGGGGGTTGCACACACTCACCCCTCACTGTGAGGTCCAACTGTAAAACTGCTGCAAGGTCCCACATGCATTGTTTAATGCTGAGTAAATGTCTCATGACATCATAGTAATCATGTCAAATGGCAGAGATGACGATCGTAAAATGCAGACTAGGTCTGGAACAAGAGATGAGTCAGCAACCTCAATTTAAACAAGGGTGATGTGTGTGGTTGTTGCTTGTTGCCGTTGCTGGTTACAAAGTAAGAAAGTGTGTGACTGTAATGAGAAAATATTTCCAGAGAGGGTAATGTAGATTAGTCGTTGTCCAAACGTTTCCTTTCAATGAGTGTTTCTGTGTATACAGTGAGTAGATAACAGTATATTCTAACCATTTATGTGATGTACTGAGATTTGCTGCTTTCATCTGGGGCGATTCCAAGCAGATTGGGGAAGCGTTTATCAAATGAAAATCCCCCTCAGATCAGCCATTAATGTGGAAATGTGCTGCCTCAGCTCAGCCCACTGTGGAGGAGAGACGGGACTGTGCCTTCTAGATGACCTAGAGAAGTAGTGGACACAAATCTGTTAACTCTGGGTGTGTGTGGGCGAGGCAGAGAATTGAAAGAGCATATGGTGCATGTCTGCTGCTGAGGGTGCATTATCAAGGAATGCCCTGAGACACATTGGAACACTTTGCCACATTAAACCAAATTCACGTGATTTATAAACAGCAGCCACTGAAACTGGGGATGAGGAGTCATATTTAAAATGTTTTCATTGCTTGTCCTTGTGTAAGTCTTTACATATTAAAAAAAAGGGGTGAAGTCTGCACACTGTTGTAGCTCCTCAAATGTTTATTACATAAGATCAACGTTTCGATCACATGGATCTTCGTCAGATCCATGTGATTGAAACGTTGATCTTATATAATAAACAGTTTGCTTGTTGGTCCTGCACCTGTAATATCTTGGATGTGCGTGCTCTACCCCACTTTGTGTTCTCAGCAGTCTTTACATATTAACCATGGATGTTCATACCGAGTCCCTGCACCCCTCTGTAGGTTACTAACTGCACTACTTTTCATTAAACATTGGGTGGCAGTATTATCTAGGATAGCGGAGAGCAACCTACACATACGCTCCAGATCATATCATTTTATTTAGGATAAAGACCTTTTATCATGATTAACATCCTTTTCCCTTTTTTACATCCTCTCACCATTCTTGACTTTGAAAAAGCTTTTATTACTGATGCCATTCCTTGTCCCATTTTACTTAAAATCCTTATTCAGTTAAGTATGGTAATTGAGAAAGAAATAAAGTGAAATAAAGCACAAGGCATTGTCAGATTGGTTCAGAAAAAGAAAGTCATTATTTAAGGCACACCTTAATAGTTTGCAAATCCATCACATTTGAATACAGTAAACACACAGTGACAACTGAGGGACAATTAAACCTTAAGAGGATTGAAATTCACAGGTGAGGAACAATTCTGCTCCGAGACTAAATATATATTTTTAGGTAGACAAGTTTTGTTGAAAAACAGTACTACCTGGGTCAAATACTATTTGTCAATTACTTTTTTATAAGTTTACGTTTTGGAAAGGTTGAATCTGCCACATCGGAGGATTATTGCATTGAACCCAACCCATCTGGTAGTCCTATAATATATAAACAAAGTAAGATAATCATTCACAAATATAATTTCCCCCAGGTATACCCGGGATCACTCCACCTGTTTAACTATCCCACTATATCTTACAACTTATACAGGACATTTGGATCTGTAAAATTACATCAATGACAACAACAACAACGACAACAACACAAATTTAAGTCAAAACATTGTACCAATTTTCAATAGAAAAGTGCCGACAGTAATGAATTGAATAGAGTGAAATGTGTTTTAAATATTATCACAAGTATCGTAGACTTGAAAGGATTTAGTTGCAGAAAGATAAGATCAAGGTCAATAGAATGACAAGACATTAGTAGAAATCACATTTAATTAGTGATTGCGAAAAAAGCTCAGGTTTTTTGCTACCGACATGTGAAGTTTAAGGGAACCAGCTCTGTGCCATATCTAGTGTATAAGGCAACCCTCTGCAAACTTCAGAGGCAGGTGTGATTTTAGCAAAGTCTTACATTTAATATCAAATTGTATGAAGAAGGGGTATTTCCTGGCCTGGGTATTGTTTATTTACATCGTTTTCTTGTGAACAATTTTGTAAAGTTCCGATTCCAAAAAAGTGGGAAGACTGTGTAAAACATGAATAAAATAGAATGCAAAGATCTGTGAATCCTTTTCGACCCACTGTCTATTCAGTTGAATAACATACAAAGAAATATATTTAATGTTCAAACTGATTAACTCTATTATTTTTTGTAATTATACACTCATTCTAAATTTGATGCCTGCAACACCTTCAACAAAAAAACAGGCAGGGGCACGTTTACCAATATGTTACATCCCCTGTTCTTTTAAGAACACTTAGGCCTAGTCCACACAAGCACGGGTATTTTTAAAACTTTTTTGGCCTCCAGTTTTTAAAAAATCTGCATGCATACGAGCGGTGTAATAAAAATACCTGCGTCCACATGACACCGCAAATTCCACTTCAAGCAATGTAATACATATGCCAAAGCAGTAGGTGGCGATATAACTCCTAACTGTGAGGCCATTGTAGCCAAGCAGAAGGCAGTAAAATGTCATTACCGGAAAAACAGCAAGAAGCGTACTATTATGCAGCAGTAGCAGTCTCCGTAACAGCACACTCATGCGCCTCTGTTGCTGGATGTGGTTGAGTAGCGTTAGTTGTATGATACAGCCACAAAGTGCTGATATGTTGCTAAATAGCAGCAGTATTTTGTTTAGGTCCATCCTCAAATCGTCTCTCGCACACACTGGATCGGGTAATAACACAGCTGTTTTCTGTTTACATCGTACACTGTGTCGTCATACAATGGAGATGAGACAAAATAACTGCGGTTATCCAGACCACACGACTGCTGACACCAGACTTTTCCAAAAAGTTCACCCTGGACTCCGGTTACAAATAACTCTGGTTACAGGGGCCCAAAACTGCGGTTACGTGTGGATGAAAGGCCAAACCATGAGCAAAGAGTCACGGTTTTAGAAATACCCACGCTGGTGTGGACAAACCCTTAGTAAGCATTCAGAAACCTAGGACAATCATTTTTAAAGTTCTAAAAGTGAAATGTCTTTCTCAAGATCTAACGTGCCTCCCCAAAAATCTTCAAGATTTAAAGACTTTCTGTGTGGAAGAATGGGCCACAATCCCACCTAAACACTGTGAGAGATTAATTTCTTCATACAGGAAGTGTCTTGAAGCCCGTTTTGAAATTTAAGTTAGCCTGTTTAATACATTTTTCCTTTGTCATTTAACTTTATTGCACTTAATTTTTATGGATTGAAATGTTAACAATTTGATCTATATTTCATGTCAATAGCTGCATTGGAAATTTTGTTTAATGTAAAAGAAAATTGACGCCTTGAATAGAATACGTATTTCCCCTACTGTTTGTCGAAAATGACCTGCAAATCATTGAATTCTGTTTCTATGTACATTTTACATAGCATCCCAACTTTTTGGAATTATGGTTGTATGTGCAAATCAATATTAATAACTTTTTTCTCCCCTGTGTTATCCAGCTGGTACTGAATTACTATTAAATACCATCTGCACAAGCATGTTGTTGCAGAATGTATTCTTCTATGAGAGCATTTAATTGCAAATACAGATTTACAGACTTATCCGGTGGCACGTGTAATTGGTTGTACTCAACACAAAAGAGGAAGGACATAAAAAAATTACTTGACAAAAACAAATTTCATTGCAGACAGTAACTGAATGAAAAATAAATCTTATCTAGGACTCAGCTTAATCCTTGTCTATAAAACCATCCCTAAGGGAATAAATAGTCACTCACAGCTTTAAGTTATTATTTTTTGTCTCTCTGTGCATAAATGCTACAGTTGATGAAGAAGCATGTGCAAAGCAGGTTCAGTGCAGAACATTTAACATCTACCTTTGTCTACGTTTTCATAGCTATAAACCTTTATGTGGAGACCCAGCTAGTCAGTTGCAGATTGAGGCAAAGGTTAGTCCGAAATGTAAGTGCTTTAATGCGCGTTAAACCAGTTTGACAAAAAACTTTCATTAGAAGGACCTCGTACGTATTGTGCCCAAAGCTTCAGCAACATCTGGTAGCCTTGACGAAGCATCTTAACTTAAACCTCCAAGGTCAAGAATGGACCTTAAAGGTTAACCTTAAAACCAGAGTTTGTCATCTGTATTTCAGATTTCTGTATTGACTGAATAATAACTTAAAGGCTATCTGCAGCTGATGGAGCTGGGACATATTCACCAAATGTTGCAATCGTACTATCTTTGTTAGCTTGACTAGCAAAGCTAAGCATAATGACCACTACAACCATGTACTGTATCTGCTGCTATGATAAAGTGAGCCATTCACGCTCAAGCCTACAGTTCATCTCTTCATTTCCTATCTTAGAAGAATCTGTGGTTGCTGTCTTAAAAACAAAGGCCTCATTTTACCTAATTAACCTCTCCATTGTAATGTGTCGTACTCTTAGTTTCATGCTCGAATCTCAAGTCTTGTAGACCACATGGGACAAAGCCATCCACCCAAGTCTTTGTATTTCACTATTGCCAACCTAACTCCTCATGCCAATCCTCGTTAAGTCTATTTCCATATAGTACTGGAGAACCATTGTCATTTAAATAACTGTAATTAACCAGAAAATGCATCGCTGAGATTAAAAATCTGAGTGTCCCGCCCAAGACAGCAGCAGTGCATACAGCTTCCAGCCATAGCTGACCATGTCAGACTTTATTTCCTGTAACAGCTGAGCAGGTGTGGCATTGTCTCCTTTTTTGGCAGGGGAGTGACTTCCGTTTCACTTCAGCACACTGCCCGGAGTAAAGGTTGAGCAGACCTTAGAGCACCAGAGTGATGTAAGGGAGCATGATATGAGTGACACTCTGCTGAGAGTCATTCTTCTTGGTGACAGGAAAGCGAAAAGCCTGGGTCTGGCTGACATGACTGCTGCTCTGGGAGTCCATTTCTCTCCTGCAGTTCTCGAGCTCTTGATGTGGTTTATGTGGGTGAACAGTGAAGCACAAGTGCATACCGCAGTTGTGTTTGTATAGACGACGTAGTGGTGCAGAAACATTGAAGACCAGATCTGAGTGCCTGTGCTGATAGAACAATAGGGAGTAAATTGCTGATCTACAAGCTGTGGGCAGGTGCAAGTGGTAAGGGACTACCTAGGGATCTCTGGTCATCAGACCTATCCAGATAAGTAGGCAGCCGGTTCAACATTGTTGTTCTGTCCATCCTCTATTGCCTTGTTCTTCTCAGTTATGGACAGCTCAGAGGAGTCTGAGTCCACCGATGCTTTCTTTGACCTGTTGAGGAAAGAACATCATCATTAGAGCACTTCATTGGCATGTTAGCATTTTTTCTTTCCCATAGACTTGTGATGGCCAAAGTTAGCCATTTGTAACTACATTTTGCCAATTTACTGTACCGTTTGGCTTGCATCTGTATCTTTAAGCCATACTTATAGTGCCAAAATAACCTAAGCCTGATTTGTAGCCCTAAAAAAGACTTTTTACTCTCTGAGGTTGATGTATTCCTCCTCAAAACAAATACTGCGTCAATGATTTTAATAAGTTTATTGTCTTTTTATTTTAGGCCTTTTCTATCTTACTAGGTAAAGGAGTATTTTATTGCTGGAAAGATGGTCTTTTCATGAAACTGTTGGTGGTGAGCATATGAAAATGCAGAAATACAGGCTGTGGTTCGAGTTACAGCCCTAGAGCCAGCGAAAAACTTCTAAAGGCATCATCTGGCTCTTTTTTTGAGCTGGGAAATGAGCAGCAAGAGTGGGTGCTGATTAGACTCACAAGTCAGTCTTTAGATGCTTTGCTTAACTCAAGACTTATGTCCAGCCGGCGCACAACTTGACAGCCATCTTGACCATTTACATGAAGAGGTCGACCTCACCTCATATTTTCCTCAAAATCCTAATCTGCCATAAGCTTTGGTATCTTTTTTGTTTGCCTTTTGTTTTGCTGTGTAAACATTTACTCATGCAGATCAATGGTGTTTTTCCTTGACTTCCAAAGAAAAAAGTCAATTTGCGCACACACTTAGCACCTCTGCATTGATTTGAAAAAGAGTTGACGTTTTAGTCACAAAGACCCTTTTCAAGACATATCAACAATCACTAAATGACACAGTGCTTAAATACAGCCCATAATTGCATGATAGTTCACACCTGTGGAGTGAGGTCATTATTTGGAACTGGATATTTGGGGGGAATTGATTCCCTGCACCACAAAGGAGACCACTCATCTTGTTCTTCTCTGACTTGACTTTAATTTAGTCTGTTTTGGATTTACTTCCAGAAACATCTCATTTTCAACATGGGGAACTCTTTCTAACAGTCGCTGTTTTTGCCTTAATCACACACCCACATATGGGCCAGTTCCCTTGCCACAAATAGCCACATTGCTGTCCTTTACACCATCCTACATGCTTTCATCAGCCAGCAAGGAAAACTTTTTTTTTTTTTAATGGCTACAGTCTAAAAACTACAGAACATTTTTAACCACAGTGAACATATTTATTTTATATTGTATATTCTTTCATTTTAAAAGAATGTAATGTTTCTAAGATATTTTTTTAGTTTCACAACACTGACAGTTGTGATGCTTTCCTGAAACACTGCAGTGTGTTTTAATTGTATGTTATATTCTGTAAAGCACTTTGGTTCACCCGTGGGTTGTTGTAAAGGGCTATATAAATAACGTACATTTACATTTACAATGCCAATTTTGTTATTGTTTGTAGAGAACGTATTGGGCAGATAATAGAGGTTTCTTACTTTTCTCTGTTGAAGACAATGAAGTCTCTCTGGACATTATCCAGTCTTTGCTGCAACTGGCCGTTCTGGAACAGAGACAAACACAGAATATCACCAACTCCATGATCACTGCAGGCAATTCTGAAAAAGCAATGGAAAGTCCGGAGCGATCATCAGTCCTTATTAGTCCCACCTACAGCATCTGAATTGATTACATTTGATATACACAAATTTATTTTAGTGTCACTGGTTAGAGACGTAACGACTTAATGTTTCATTGTACCTGCTGGCTCACACACACTATAGCACAAATATTCAACAGGCAGTAGACTGTACACACTGCTCTCCCCATGTTATTTTCATCATCTTTAATAAGATGCCAGATGAGGAAATCGACCTAACTTAGAGGACCCTTGTGCTCTGATGTCTCCACCTGCTCCATGCACTCATACATATTTGGCCCACTTAATCATGATCGTGAGAACATCCGGCTCTGTCATGCCAGGCTGTCCTCACACTACTGTAGTGCCAGGACAAGTAGACAGGTGGTTTCTCACTCTCCCAAGGAGGCAGTGAGGAGATAGATCATAGAGATACACCATCATTATGAGTCTACTCTGTGTGTGTAAGTGTGTGTGAGAGGCAGAGAGACAGGCTAGCAGAGACACGAGAACACAGGGGAGAAAATGAAGAGAAAATTTCTTCATTTGCTTGTTCAAATGACGGTTTTCCAAGACCTACCAATATCAGCTCTTTGTGTGTACCCATCCAAAATAAAACACACAGATAAAACAACTAACTCCAAACTTGGGACTTCAAAATGTCTTCTATTTGGGGAATTTCCTTAATCTTTTTAAAGGGACAGTTTACCCTCAAATTCAAAATGCATACTCTTCCTCTGCCTGTAGTGCTATTTATCAATCTGGATTGTTATGGTTTGAGTTGCAGAGTGTTGGAGATATCGGCTATAGAGATGTCTGCCACCTCTCAAAAATAATGGAGCCAGATATCACTCATCTTCTGTTGTGTTTAAAGCGCCAAAAAAATAATAAAAAAAATACAATTGGAAAAACTCAACAGCAATGTCTCTTTCAAGAAATCATGCCTCAGTTGCTCATGAAAATCCACAGACCTTGTTACTTTTTAACAAACTACACCCACCAAATGAATCACCATGCAGAAGGAAATGTGCATCTACTTGTGCATGAGAGGCTTGTACTCCTGACAGTATGTATTGTAAACATTAATAGCATCCTCCATGGCCGAGCCTTACCATTAGCTAGCTCAGTGGTGCTAGGTGAGTTAGCAGTAGATGGACACTTAGTTCTGTGCAGTGAAACAGTTGGTGGGACACAACAATGTCTGTGAATTATCTTGAGTAAATGGGTCATAATTTCTGGAAAGAGACATTGCTGTTGAGTTTTCCAAATATTTTGGTGCTTTGAGCACCACAAGCCAAGTACCATCTAGTTTCATTATATTCAAGAGAGGGTGTACATCTCCACAGAAGATATCTCACATTTGGCAACTCGCATCAACAATCTAGACTGACAAATAGCACTATAAGTAAGAGGGAAAGGATGTATTTTTGATTTTGGGGTGAACTTTCCCTTTAAGTAAGGGCATTCAAGGGCACACTCCCTTATCCTCAAGAGAAGGATCACATGCAAAACCGCACACACAAGTATGATAACATGCTGCTCCCCTCCACACACACACACTCCTCCTCCTTCAGCTAGATAGGCCATCAAAACTCCAAGTTCCTGGAAGCCTTTTTATGAGACAAATGGCTGACTCCATGCCCAGAGCAGTCAGTCACACAGCCCAGCAGAGAGGCTCTGTACAGGTGCTGTTACAGTGGGGGAGCAGCCACTGGCACACCAAAAGCCATCAACTAAATTAGGGCAGGAAAATAGAGAGAAGGAGAGAAAAGAGAGGGAGTTGTGTATTTACATTTGAAAAGTGAACAAAAAGGAACAGAAGGTAAAGAGTGTGCATTGTGTAATAATGTTGCATGCATGCAGTGACAGCCACAGTCTTGTTTTGTGGGTTTTTCGTTGAGGGACCCTATTTGTAACAAAATCGCAGACGAAAATTCAAATGGACACAGAATGAACATAACTACATAACTACCAAACATCCAGACAGAGACTGGAAGGACAGGGTGTGCTTTTGTATGGGTGATGCAGACTACCGAAAGGACAAAGACCCAGACAGAGACAGAAGAGGAATGCTGTATATGATTTGTCAGACATCAGTGATAGATGTGATACACAAGAGATGTGACAGGCAGGACATAAGGTATGATGTAGTGTCTCTCTCTGATACGGTCATAATGACATTTTCATAGATCTAAAGGCATGACAGAACCTTACAAAAAAAACCACCACCTTTATATGTCCTTTCCCCATAAAGCAGCTTTGTCATTTACAAAGCAGATCTCAGGTTGTTGCTTTTTTAATCTTGATTCAAAAAAATAAGAAAGTGTTTGTTATTTACAGCAAGTAAAAGGAGAGTTGGAGGAAAGGAAATGAAAGGAAGGAAATTAGGTCCTTTCCTCATTCCTTGCTTTCTTCAAAGAAAGAAAGAAAAGAAAATTAGGAAGGACAAAAGGATGTAAGGAAGGAAGGATTAAAGCTAAGCTTGCTGGGAATAATGGCCTTCCAGAGAGAACAGTAACAATAACTGTAGTAATGTAACATTCACCACTTGTTTCTTTCTCCCTGTCTTTCACTCTCTCTCTCTCTCTTTATTTGTTGCTTATAAAAAAGCAGTTCAAAAGCTAATCGCTTTAACTGCTGAATTAAACCTTCCATTTAATGAGACAAACCAACTGGGAGTGCTCTGCTGGACGAGAGCCTCACATGTGCATTTCTCGATGTCCTTATCTGGGCTTCCTATATCTCTGTCTGAAGCTGGGGAAAGCTTTTAATTGTAGTGTTACTACTTATATGCACTGTGGTCCAAGAAGAATAGTGTGTTTTAATATGTCATACACTGAATGATGATTTAAAGAATCCCTTATCCTTAAGTCAAGGACACTAGACAAAAAGGAGAAGGTCTGCAAAATGATGGATGCTGTATGAGTGTGCAGACATCATGAGTGTGCACTTGACTGTAATTTGAACAGTCCAGACTCATATTTTATGTCAGCATTTACAGCTGAGCCTGCTGTTCGATGGAAAAATATAAAACAAGTTCTTTCTGAGCTACAACTGTTTGACTGCTTCTGATGATATTCCTGCTCTAATTAGTAAACTGAAGATGAGCTCTGATTATGCACGTTTAATTAGTGACACACATAAACCTGGATACACACGGAGCTCTCCATCTCTTCTAGTGGCCCATTGATTACCCTGACTCTAATACTGATTACCTGTAAGTGATTTTCCAATAATTCTGTGCCGCCTCTTCAAATCAATTTTTATCTTATCCTTTGTGGACTAAATGTCACTTGCAGGTGCAATAAGACAGAGAGGCTTACTGTAACCATACATTATTTCTCTTTTTAATGCATTTCATCACAGGATGGTGTGAAAGAAAAAAACTGTTTGTGTCCCTTACATGCAAACAATGAATTTAAACCCAGTTTCTCTTTGTGTTTTTCTCCATAGTGCCGAGACAGTCATCCTTCTTTCTTTTTCATTGATTATCACGTGATTTTTACTGCATCTCTAAGTAACTCAAACCTGCACCTTGGGGCAGAAAAAAAAGAGTTGAGAACACAACATTAACATAATATGATCTTAAAGCCCCTACAAGGAACTTTAATTTTGAGTTGATTTTGGCGACCCTGTGGACAAAAGCGGTAGTGTTTTGCCGGAATGAAGCCTACATTTCCCATGAGCTCTAGCGCGTATTGTCATAAAGACACTTACCTGGCTCGCGCATGTGTTTGTTTTGGTGATGAATGAAACAACAAGATGGGAAAACTTTGCCCCCGCTCCTATCAGGGATCCCAGCTCACCTCTGCCGCGCCCCAGCTCCACCTCTCCGGCGTAAGTGCCACCGCTGCGGTCAGCTGGTAAGGCTGAAGGCCTGTTTGGCGAGCACTTCGACGGCTTCTTGGACTGAGTATGGAGCGGTGCCCCGCCTCTTTATTTCTCAGCACTCGCTGGACCCTGTTGACGCCTGGCTGGTACCTGTCATCGGCCTGGATGAGGTGTTCCAGCCCCGTGGCCCCTGCTCTCCTCGTCCCCGCTGGCACGGGGTGAATCTGCGCAACCTGCGGCCTCTGTGTGTGGCCCCCCGGACAGCTAACGCTGTGGACCCGCTGGCTCCTGCCAGGATTGGGCTGGTAAATGCTAGATCGCTAGCGAACAAAACGTTTATCCTGAAGGATTTCCTGACTTCCCGAGGATTGGATTTTCTCTGTGTGACTGAGACGTGGCTGACTGTTGGTGAGTCCAGTGCTTTCACAGAACTTTTACCCGATGATTGTTGCTATTTTAACTCCCCACGGACGTCGGGTCGAGGAGGAGGAATAGCGACTATTTATAAGAGTCACTATAAATGTAAGCAGCTAGGTAAGATGACATGTGCCGTCTGAGTGCCGTAAATTGTTTCGTCCTGGAAGCGACCTGGGGCGGACCTGGAGACAGTTTCCTAAAGGTATGGATATACACTATATAGAAATAGCTTATCTTCACACCGATGGTCTCATTTGCTGTTGTAGGTCACGTACAGACATCAGCAGAAATGAGAAACTTTTGCATATCCAGTTAAAAGTTCCTTGTAGCGGCTTTAAGTTGTAAGACTTTAAGATGTGGTGAAATTGTAAGGTAACAGTTGCTCATTCACACATCCAGCTAGCCACCTGACAAATCTTAGTCCTGTATTTGCTGTTCTTTTAGCTCTTGTTTTGGTCCCTACCAACTCCCGAGAGATGTATCCTGGCCCTTTAGCCACTGAATGCTCTGCTATGTTCTCCAGCTAGTTGCTGACTTTGTTGGTGTGCCTTTTGGTGCTGCAGTATTCCATGTTTAGCAACTCTCCAGCTCACATAGTTCACTGTGGCAGCCACTGATAACTGCTGTGGCAAATATCTCAAACACCCTAGCAGCAGTTATTATCACCAAAGCAGCCCTTCCAAACGCTCTGGAAACCACCTAACAATATCCTGGAAACACAAATGACAGATCATTGAAACCTCCTGAAATGCCCCCCCAGCAACTGCTTGGGACCACTCAAGCTATTATGTGGAACTCTATGACTGCCACCTGGAAACACCCTCCCAATAACAGCCTGACAACAAAGAAGCCACATCCTGCCACACACCCAAAACACAAAGGCAACAACTCAGTCAAAAACCTAGTCTAAGCAAGATTTGCTAATGTTGCAAATTTCAAAAGTTAGAAAAAAAGACTTGGAAAATATACTGTATTGTTGCACTGTACTGCAGATGTGTTACATTTGTTTGTTTCATACATATGATGTAGTTCAGATTACGCAAGAGTTCGGGACATGCCCAACTGTGTTTGTAGTGACCCAACGGTGTTCTAGGCCAAAACATGATTTTTGGTTATTGTGCTTAAACCTAACCACATGTTAACTACAGCACTGTCAAAACTTCAAAATGAAAACCAAAAGGTGAAGAAACATAAAGTTTCGACATACCCACTACATATGAAACATACAGATTTAACATGTCAGTGATTTGCAAAAACATGTATTCTGCTGTAATACTTTTGTTTTTATTATCGCAGTCGTAAGTGTTCCAAACTGGTCAGAAATTCCCTTCTAAATACCAGTTAGTTGTTTTTGTGCCCTAACCCTAACTTTAACTCTAAGTCTAAAAGAGCACACATGCTAGGTTTCAAAATCCAAACTCTCTACATTGTCTACACTCTCTTAGTGTTGCACGGTGTACTGGTACCAACGGTAGACCGCGGTACTTAAACACCACGGTACATATGATACCATAATGTTAGAGTACTGTAGTACTACTGGTACCGTGTGGGTTAAGTTCAAAGTCCAATCGCAAGAGGGTTAGGGTTAGTGTCGATGCGCCGTCCAATAACGGTGCGGGCTGGCCAGCAGCTGCAGTGGTTTGTTTTCCAGTGACATTTCAGATATTAGCTGAGCTATTGAGTATCTTTGGGCAGTGAAAGTTATTATTAATTTATTTTTACTTGTAGGTTAGATTTGTTTATATATGCTACAGTGATTTGTTTTCCACTATAGAGCACTATGGTGCGAGCATTTTACTCGCATTTGCGACTAAAAATAGTTTTGTGCGAGCAAAAGAAATCATTCAGGAGCACGCTGTGCGAGTACAGATTTCAACCAGCAGCAGTAACGAAAGGCAAATCCTGCTGGTTGTGGGTTGAACGGGGGTCACAGACAGGAATATGGCGGAGAGCTTTAGCCACTAC
Organism: Epinephelus fuscoguttatus; assembly: GCF_011397635.1. NCBI lineage: Eukaryota > Metazoa > Chordata > Actinopteri > Perciformes > Serranidae > Epinephelus > Epinephelus fuscoguttatus. Next base: position 35,309,935 of record NC_064763.1, on the reverse strand, counting down.
AAGATAACGGCTTACCGGCGACGGAGAAGCCCAGCTCCAGGTCCAATAATTTCCTCTTTGTTGGTGTCATGACTGCCCAGTAGTATCTGAACAGCTGAGCCGTGGCGGCACACAGGTATGTGACATGTCAGAGGAGAAACGAGCCGTTCACATTTCTCTCCTTGTGGCAGGTAACGGTCCACAAACCTCACCGCACTGAAGGGACTGTTCTTTACTTGTCAGGGGAGGAGGGTGGCTGGTTGATTTTTATTTTATTTATTTATTTCATTTTGATCCCCCTATGTTAATCACTTATGAATAAGTCAATAAGTAATTTATTCCATTGAAATATCAGTGATGTATTATAGAAAAGTGATTTATCTTTTTATAAATGACAAAAGGCACATCTGCCTAATTTTTGCTCTGGTATCGTGATACTACTCAGAACCGTGATACTTTCACTGGTATCGCACCGTGGGTCCCAATTTTGGTACCGTGACAACACTACACTCTCTTGAGTTGACATTATTACAGTCAGGTTATTCAGATGGCTATACTCAAAACTCCATCCACATGCAGTATGGACAATAGCACTGGTATTATTTCTTATGTACCCTGCTCTACATTTTCTAAATACATTGAATAGGACAGGTTTCTAGTGTATTTCATACATGCAGTAAGTAATAAAGTGACATCTCTGATTAGGAGAGAGATGTGTGTGAATGTGTGTGAGATGGGAGTCCAACAGTTTATTTAGTTCTCACAGCACAAGTCCAATTTTCTGCTGTATATTATCAGTGATTTAATTGAGCTAATTCTATGCTACATTATGAGCGTGGCGGCGACAGGGAGGCAGCGACAGAGAGATAAAAGAGGAGCTAGAAAAATGGATAAGGAAGGGGTCCTATGCTGTATGGGTGGAGAGCGACTTGCAGACAGCATTGTGGAAGGAGTGTGAGGACAAGGGAGGAGAAATAAAGTTGGAGTGGAGAGGAGGAATATACAGAAAGAATACAGAGCAGCCTCTGGGTAATGAGTATGAAGCTGGCTGGGATGGACATTAGGGCAACTAGCTTACTTCATTCAATATTGATCTGCTATGCTTCAGAAAGGCTGCACAGACTATCTCCCTCTCTCTCTTTCACATGCACACACACATCAAGCACTCAGTTTCTTTCACATACATCCATCACAAGTGGCCCCACAGGTCCTTTGTAAATGGATATGGAAAAGTGCTGCACAAACACAAACTGATACTTATAGACAGTAAAACGAGTATTCTCCCTGATAGACAGACAGACCAGCACGCGCTGCAAAACTGGACTACTCGAATAGTGTGCCAGTCAAACAAATCATTTTGAACGAAAGGTGAAGGTGTATTTGAGTTCATAGTTCCTCCTAAAAGTGGAGGAGTGACAGGGTGGTATTTAGCTGATTAGCCAGTTGCCATTTACGGTTTTAGCAATGATTCATACACACACCAACAGGCAAGAAATTTAGTGAGGTACAAAAAACATGCAAATGAAATCATCACAGCAGAGGACAGCATATTCACAATGTCTGGCATTAGGGGCGGCAGGAGCTCAGTCCATAGGGGCTTGGCTAAGGAACTGGGGAGTCACCATTTCAAATCCTCCTGTGTACCAAGTATGGAGCATGGACTGGCAACTGGAGAGGTGCCATTTCGCCTCCTGGGCACTGCAGAGGTGCCCTTGAGCAAAGGACTGAACCCCAACTGATCGGGGCACCTAGCCAAGGCTTGTGTGTTTATGACAACTATACGCTAGTATCAATGACAACCAATGACATATTACAGTTGTGAAGGGTTTTCCCATTTCATAGTGGAATATTTTAACCACTACCCCTTGTAACTCTGTTCCAAGGGACAAGGTGGCACTAGAAAACAAGAGGTAGGGGTAAAAATGAGAAATGGGACAGGGCCTTTAGATGCCAGACACTTTGGCCACCGCTTACTGAACAGGATCCGCACAACAGGAGATACACCCAAGGCTAATTACAGACTAGAACATCTTAAAAAAAAAAAAAAGATGGGGAGATTTAATCGCAGGCTTGGAAGTTCTCTCCAAGCTGTCCAGAAAAAATACGACTCCAATTTTGAATATAGTTCTTTACCAAGAGCTCAATTTTCTGAACAAACTTGTTCATCAAAAACACCGTCAAAAGTGACACTGAGGTTTATGGAAGGTGCTTTAAAAGGGAGGAACAATGCCCCAGACTCTGTTGGCTGGTGTTATGGTGCTAAAATGGCATGGCTTCAGAGAGGGAGTTTAACAGGACTTTCTTTCTGTCGTCCTCTGTTTTTCATCTTTTCAAGAGAGTTCAGCAAACCACAGCCATTACCACTATTTACTACTAATGCATTTCCGTGATCTTCATAAAACCTCCTACAGTATAAGATTAGCTGTAGTACTTGTTTAAATTGGCTTTCTTTGTTTTCATGTGGAAAATCTGTCAAGCAAATACAGCTGAATATGATTAATGCTAGTTTCAGTCAAGCTGCATCAATCAAATGTTTCCTGTGATACCAGAATAAATGAGGGGATTTTATTAGAGAATGCAAGCCACAAGAGTACAAAGAGTACAATTTCTTTTCTTTAGTCTGACCGTACACTGTCATCTGTGTCCATAAACTTAACAAATGTCTCACGTAATGGCTACTATGATTATTTCATTAGAATAGGGGACTTTCTCTTTGTCCGAATGGGCCGAGGGATGACGAATGTTGCCTGGCTGCACAGTGATATCACCGATATATACACACAGGCAGGTCTCCACAAGCAGCTGTCAGCTTTCATAAAACATGGCACACTTTGGACCGGCACTGACTTCTTATTGCAAGCTGGCAAGGTATTTGCTCTGGAGTCTAGACCACACAAATTGCTTCACTCCTATTAGAAAAGAGTCCCATAAACTGGTCTAATGTGCCAAACAGTGGGAGAGTGTCCAAACTTATTGACTTTGTAATGACATAGGTTGTATGTGTGCGTGCAGTAGGTTAGGTTGTGTGCGTAGATTGTCTGTGCATACCATATGTGTGAAGGCAAGTTTCCCAACACACCCACACACACACACAACACACACTGCTGCTCTATTACTGGTAAAAGCACACAAATGAAACTATGACTTATTTGATTCTCATTACTGCTGGATCTCTCTGAGCTTTTACTGTCGAAAAATCTAAAGACTGAAAACTGGACAGAAGCCTAGACTGCAGTGTGTCACTTCCCTGTTGTACCAATCGATTGACTCCTGTACTGTAAATACATTTCTTCTGATAAACAGAACTGATCTGTTTTAAGGGTGCGTTACTAAAATGTTTCTTGTAGCAGGAACGTGTTTTAGTGTAGAAAGCTGGCTTCAGTAAATCTACCATTTACTGTATCTTTTACACATTAACATATGACTGACTGAAGGGAGTCAGCTGATAGATCATATGATTCCTGTCAATGCAACCAATTGGCAAGTCTCATTCAGGGCGCCCTATTTAAACTGTGCTGGCCTGCCTACTGTTGCTGTTTCCTCTGCAAGCCACTTTGCAACCGGCCTCCATCCCAGCTCCTCCTTTTCATGTTGTGTCTGACTTATCAATGTCATTTCTGTTTGTCATTAATGCTGGTTAAGGTCTGCTCCTGGGGTGTCTTTGCTGCTGCTCTCCCTGCCTTAAGCTTTTCATGTAGTCCGTGTTTCATGGAAGGGCAGGGAGGTTTGCGCTCCCTGCCTCAGGTTTTCCTCGTTTGCACGTGGAAGGGCACAGCAGTGTGTTCTCTCTGCCTTAAGGCTTTCCACATAAGCGCGTTGAAGGGTAGAGGTATGCTCTCTCTCTGCCTTAAGGCTTTCCTCATTTGCACATGGAAGGGCAGAGAGGTTTGTGCTCTCTGCCTTAGGCTCCTCACGTAGGTGTGTGGAAGAGGCTTTCTGTATGGCCTAGGAAAGGCAGATAGGCCCCAAAACAGAGCCATACTGATAAATATAATACTGCAAATGGAAATTAAGTTTTCTTTGACTTAAGTGTTCCTGACTAAAATCCATTTCACTGAATGGAGAAAAGGTATATGATTAGTAGACCAAAGGTCCATATATATAAAAAACATCAGATATTTAAAGTAAATAAGTTCAAATTGACATTCAAGTTTGCTTTAACTTATCATTATGACGTATGTTGATTGCAGAATGTAATATCGTTTGTATAATGACACCATAGACATTTAAATTGGTTTCCTATGAGCCTCACTTTGCATTTTGGTCTGCGTGTATGATCTCTCTGGAAAATGAAGGCTTGATGTACAGCACAAAGGAAGTGTGCCAACCATAGCACAATTAAAACAGGAAGGGGACAGCACTTTTGTTTTCTCTGATAGCTTTCTGTAGCTATCTCAAAAGCCATCTGTTCCCACAGAGTTACATTTTGTTTGTGGAGGGAGACACTGACCCTCAGTTAGTGGCTATGGCAAACCTTAGCACAAGGGGGTCTGATCCTGGACTGCCCCGATTCCCCACCGATTTAGCAAACTTTCTGCTGCTGCTGCTATACAAGTTAAACCCAGTACCGCTGTTAGCCACTGGCACGCAGTTATTCCCGGCGCTGGGGTTTACACTGTCTTAATTCAAGTTGCTAAAGCTGCTAACTGACGATCCGCCTCTGTCTTCTGGGAAAGAGGTGGAGGGACCTCAGGGTGAGCTAGCTAGCTAATTCTTGTCTCATTCGTGGTCTGATGAACAGATAAAGCACTGTATGGGAAACACTGAATGGAAGTTCATTGCAGTCACTATCCCCAGTGGCGGAAATGACAACTGAAGTAAATGTGGAAACTTTAGTAGCTGCTAGGCTCTGGGCAAAATGGAAAGCGATCCAATTGTCATTGCCATTGACAGCAGCTCCAACAATAATATCACTTGGAAATGCCCCTAAAAGTCGGCCCCTGCAATATTTATTTTCAGAATACCAGTTGTGTATATAGCCCCTGAAAAAGCCCTCGCATAATAACATGTCAGCCCGACCTTTCTTGTCATAAACAATGTTTTAGGGTTTGCTCAGAGCTTTTTCACAACGAAGGTCCTATTTGGACTTAAGATAAAATAAACACAAATGACTTAAGGTCGTTTGAGCTGCAGTTATCCTTGAAACAAAAATGACAGCACTGATCAGGTCCCACTGCTGCACTTGAGCAAAAATAAAATCTCTGCTGCCTATTGTGCCTATCTGCTTTCACTATCATCGTGTTTATGGGTGTATGATGTGTGTGTGTGTGTGTGTGTGTGTGTGTGTTTGTGTTCCCCCCACGTCTCACCTCACTTGACCGGGTGATCAAATTAACCTTTTAGTGATTTCCTCTCTGTTTTGTGTAAACACCCAGAGGACAACAGCTGATTTATGTGAATGGAGTGAGAGTATAACAGACTAGAGCTAGGTGATTGCATTCTTTGTCTTCCCCATACACCCATCAGGCAGACGGCCCATTTATTCTGATGAAGGTGAGGGAGGACAGAGCTCTAAAATGTGTCCTCAATGTTCTTAATAGCACTCCAGACACATTTAAAAGACAAACTAAGGAGCAACTTACTACCTGTAACGGGGCCAAATGGAACCAGCGGTCAGTTTTCTTTAATGAATAATGATGAGCACTGAGAGAGAGACACCTTTAAGAGGCATATATGACCCACTAAGGACAGGATAAACCAAAATGAATTTAAATATATATTTAAACATGTTTTTGAGGAACACTGGTGGCGAAAAAAGCACATTAAATCTAAATTATAGATGATCTATCAAATCAAATCAACATCAAGTCTTCCACTGTCTCTCGAACAGTATTTCCTCACTATTCCTTCCCAGTGGTCGGTGTCTCATTTTGGAACAAAGCCTATCATTTTCTTTTGTGGTTAATTACTGCATTTAATGTGTCTAGCTGAAAGCCTTACCTGTGGGGACCCATCAGATCCTTGCTCCTTGGTTTTTCTAGCAAGCCTTTTCTTCTTCTTGTGAAGCGGTTTGGACTCCAGGATCATTTCCTCCAGCTCAAATGTGGGGTCACAGTTTAGTCTTCGCTTCTATAAAGACAGAAAGATACAAGCACACATTAAACAGACAACAACAAAAGATCCATGGGTTCAAACATTAAAAATTATTGATAAAATCCACTTTAATTGAACCAATCTGACAAGTCAAGTTGCAGGAGATAAACATTAAAAAAAAAGAAAAGTCATGTTACAGTGCACCAGATGGAAAAAAAATTATACCAAAGATAATTTTATTTATGTATAAAGACTACGCAGAAAATGACCGCAATATGCAAAACGCGCGGAATGGAAAAAATTACACACATAAACATACTTTTAACAAATAATTACAAATTTAAAAACCTATTTAGTGTGCAGCCGATATAGGCTGAGGCCATGGCTGCAGCCAGGGTTCAATTCCAGCCCACAGCTCTTTGCTCCATGTCATTCCCCTTCTCAATCCCAAATTTCCTTTCATTCTATAGCTGTCCTGTCATTAAAGGGAAACATTCCCGAAAGGTAAATATAAAAATCTGTGATCTGTTAATATTTTATATTACTGTTACTATTATTGCTGTTGTTGTTAAATGGCATTACATTTGGTTAAGAGTGCATTATGACTTGTTAGGACTTGAAACTCAGAGTTTAGGACTTGGGACTTGACTTGGGACTTGAGTGCAAAGACTTATTTGTGATCTGCAAAACCGTGGCTTGGACCCACCTCTGGTATGAACTATAGGTTACAATGAAAGCTTTTACTACAGGCTCCAACGGCAGTAAGCCAATAAAGTCAAAGCAGACTGAATGTTGGTAAGTCAGGTAACAAAACATTAGGACTGAGTTCTCCCTTCCTGCTCAGACATTAATGGTCTATGAGGGAGTAAAGACAGAGGGTAGGCCTATAATTAGAGAGAGGGACACTGTCAATTCCCCATCGATCCTCTGTGTTTTTCCTCTGCTGTGCCAGCCTGGCCGCTGGGGATACCCGCTGCTCTGCAGTTGCGATAGACTTAGAATTAGATAAAGTCATTTAGTCATTATTCTCTTGCAGCAGTCATTATTCTGCGTGTATTCAGCTCTGGCACTAAGGAGTGATGGTTATTGTCACCTTGTTCCTCGACTTAAACAATACAGGATAGTTTTTGTATTGCTTAATCAGTGCATCTGTGCAAGAGAGCAACAAAGACAGTTATAATCGTTATCCATTAAAGTCATCTTTAAAGCAAATGTGAAAAAAATCCCTGGTTCCAGCCTCTGAATTGTGAAAATTGTCATCTTTTTTGTCTCATGTGATATCAACTGAACACATTTTGGTTGTTTAGACAAAACAAGTCATTTGAAGATGTTATATTGAGCTCAAGGAAACTGTGACAGGCACTTTTCCCTGTTTTCTGAGTTGTTATAGACTTAAAATGAATCGATTAGTCAGAAATAATTAGCAGATTATAAATACAATCTTTAGCTGCAGCCCTATTAGTGTAGCTGAATGATTCTATCATATCTGTGCCCATTAAAGCGGAAAAACGGATTAGCTCCATGGTTACAGTATTTTCAAAGGAGTTATTGATGCTGCTTGATTAAAGTACTCCAAAGACCGCTATTGTTAATACTTTTTTTCTAATGGCATTTGCATGAGAGACAAACTGTTAGGTGGACTCTTGACTGATATTCAGACCTTATGTGGTCTTTTCTCATGTGCAGGTACCAGCTTTGAAACTGGGCACAGTAAGTCAGTGCAGCACAACCTGACACTACAGAGAGAGAACACAGCACATCAGTTTGCCGACCAAGCACCTTGACTTCCTGCCTAGTGGTATTATTAAATGCAAGTGTTATCTTCAGCTCATGATAATGATCCAGAGACCACCTGTGGAGCTGCACGTAGACATGCAGAGGCTTTCTCGGAGGCATGTATACACATGTGCTGCTTTGTCTGATTCTGCATCTGGGTGTCTACGCGCTCAGTGGGAGATCCAGCTCAGCCCAGCAGGGGGTGGTGTCTACAGCTCGACTAGAAAAGATTAGATAAGGAGTGGGTAGTTCTGGCTACATGTTTTTTCCCCTTGCATCTTTGTTCCCTTCAGGAGAATTACTGGTATGGGAATAAGTATGAGAGAACAGTAAGAAGAGATGGGGGTTTCAGGATGTTTTTTAAAAGAGCAAAATCACGCTACCATTTTCAAAGATCTAACATAGTTGGATTAAAACATCCACAGATAGCAAATTTATGATATGATATTTGTTCAGTTTTTGTGACAGACCGTCATTTCGTTTTTAAAGCATAGGGCAGTGCGGTATTTTTTTGCCGATGTCGGAAAAACTCTGCTCTATTCAGATGTGAGCATTTTGTAGACTAGCATTCTGAGGCAGAGCTCAGTTTATTTCAGATACTCACATTGGGAATAAAGCCTGGAGGAAGCTGTTTGCTGAGCACAGCGTCCCAGTTGACATCTGACATGTAGTCCAGATCCTGGAGCTCTGCTAGACAGGAAATGCGCTTCTGGACATCTATGCACAGCAACTGAGGGAGACAAAAGGATTAGAGTAAGAACAATTGTCCATGGGGAGGCATGGCTCAAAAAAGTTGGAGTCCCACTGAGATGCAAGCACATGTTTGCCCTGAAGGATGTGTCTGAGAATGAGGATACAGGGACAAAGGGGTTGGGGGTGGAAGGTATTGAGGTTAGGACAGGAGAAGATGGAGAGAGAAGGAGGGGACAGAAAGAGAGGAAAATGAGGTACATATAGGAGGCAGATGGTGATGAGGAAGATTCAAGGAGATGTGAAGTGTGGAGGATTAAGGACAAATGTATTGAGCATGGGATTCTCCTCTTACATTCTCACTTTCTTTACATCCCTCTCTCTTTCACACACTCACACACTCTCTCCCTTTCTCTCCCACAAACACACACGTTTACACATGCGACTGGAATGCCAATGAGGTACAAGGAGTCTGAGCACGAAGCAATGCAACAGTTTGACTGCAGTGGATCTCTGCCAAGACAAAACCCAAATGCTACAGCAACAGTGGATCTGTTTGCTCTGCAAATGGCTTAATTGCAACAAGAACAGACTTGTGACAGTTCATTATAAATAGACTGGTAAGATTTCAAAATGTGCTAATTACATTAAGTAATATACATCTAAATTATCCTAATTAAGGAGTGATATTAATAGTCTCAGTGCCAAGTGTGTTTATGAGCTTGTGTTGACGTTGTAACTTAGATTTATATACCTGTGTTCTGCGTAACACCATGAGTCACCATTCTTCACCAACAACTCCTGTTTTTGAATACTGATTATACCTGATTATAATTCAAAAGCAGCACTGCATGCTGTGAGACTTGCATGTATAAGTAAAACCCCGGTATACAAAGCATGGCTGCAACAATGAAAATTACCCCTGATTAAAATTCTGTAGATGCCCCTTGTTTGCCCAAGTGAAGTGCTGGTGTCAGGTATGGATAATTGTCCTCCCACAGGAGATAAAGATTTCAAAATGAAAAGCAAAGTCCAGACTGTCTCCGACAAAGTAGCAAAGGGGCCACCCAGAAAAGCTTTACTCACCAGGTATTTATGAATATTAATTAGTGAACTTGTGCATAATGTTTACAGTTACTATCAGAGTATTGTGGTATCAGAGTTTTGCCACCAGGTAGTGTGAGAAGTTGGCAAGTGCAGGTTTGAATAAATGACCACAGTGCATCCTGGGGGTGTGGCAGACCTAATTCAAACAAGCTTCTGTGACACTTTAATCCACCCACATTTGAGAGAGGTTTGGAGTACACTACACATTTCCAGGGGATAGTCACTTTGAATCGTGAGTCACTGTACACTGAACACTTGTTCATTATGCAGTGAGTGGCACAGAAAAAACATCAGGATCTGCCATCATGAGTTCACATAGGGAAAACATAATGAAACTAAAAGGCAGACCTTTTTACAGATTATCGAAGGATAAAGAGAAGCAATATGATGCCATCATTTCTGGTGGTGATCAAGCACACCTAATTTATAAATAAAGTATGAATAACCTCCCAAATATTACTGGTTTATCCAAGAAATAGGGCCACATGTTACATCCTCAGGCATCATTCAGTGTGGTGTTACTTCTAGGTGTCAAGCTATACACATATACAATATGTATATAATAATGTGGCTTAATGTTTGCACTCATTGCAAAGATCAATCACTAGCCATGTTTCCATCAGCCTGTTTAGATGCGCATCTAGAAGTATTACATCAGAAAATTATGATGGAAACGCCAAAATTTGAATTAAAATCTCCTGATTCGCACAAACTGAAATATGCTTGCTTTAGCTGGGTTTTGGTTGATTCAAAAAAAATGTTGATTCGCAAAACGGGGATGGAAACAGTTATGTTCGAATTAAGTCTGACGTAGCACACCTCTCTCCATGGTGATATCCCCACTCGGGGTCGGGAAGGCGGTAATGCATTTACAAGCTGGTTGCCAACCGTCAGAAAACGTAGAAGAAGAAGAATGCGAGACTTGTTTTGTTTCCGGTTCTGTGGAAAACTCATAGTTAATAGTTTTCACCAAAGTCTGTACATTTAATGGAAACACACAGGATTCGTATTTCTTTTCATGCGCATTTCCCAATGATTCAAATCACTTTTGGATGGAAACATAGTTACTGCCTGATTGTATGAATCTTTATTGATTTCAATGGCCTTGACTTCTCAGGATATTTATATTTCTCCCTAAATTTCACAATTTACGTGTCATCGGCAGTGGAGTTGCAACAATAAGTCGACTAATCTATTACTCGATCAACAGAAAAATAATCAACTGTTTTGTTAATTGACTATATGTTAGATTAATAAAGTAAGTATTCATGCGAAAATGGCAGAAAATGCTGTTTTCAGCATTGCAAATATGTAGATTTTCTCCCTTTTTCAGTTTTATATCTCATTAAACTGAAAATATTTGGGTTTTGGACTGACAAAAAAAGACATTTCAAGACATCAGCTTGGACTTGAACAAACTAGGATGTATATTTTTCACCATTTTGTAAAGTTAGACCAAACGATAAATCAAGAACGTAACTGTCACATTATCAATAATGAAAATAGTAAATGCAGCCCTACTTAGCAGTCACCTTTGGTATGTTTTGTGAAAGAGTGGTGGTGAGGGAGGTATCGTGAAAATGTGAGGTAAATGCATACCATGTATGGTTCTGCTCCTTGAGTGCACTGTGCATTATGCATGTGCTGCTCATTTACCTTTCTAAGTAGAGACTTCATCTCCAAAGACCAGGCTGCTGGGTAGCTGGGATGGACCTTGTGGAAGGTCTGAAGGATCTCGTTAGCCGGTGTACTGGATCTCATCACATACGGTCTCTGAAAAGAGGAGAGGAGAAAATATGATAAAGACGGCCTGTATTCATAGCCATGCACTGCCTGGAGGAGTTTCTTTGATAAAGTATGTGTCTCAAAGTTTGTTCCACAGTTGGCTCTCTACACTCTCTTCCTCTTCTCCTCATGCTCACCCTCTGTGAACCCATTTCCTGCAATGATGAGAACAAATGATAGAGGAAACGGAGAATAAGGGATTATTTTCAAAACACAACTTAAACTCTCTGCCTTTCAGTGTGAGAGGGCTTTCTGTGGGTCAGAAAACAAGGGAAAGCTTGTTGACAGTCCTTCACACCAGTCCTTCTCCACCCACTGGTCTTTGTCTAGGACTGAGACTCCTCTCACTTGAGTTGGAGAATGACACAGTGACAAGGCACAGCTGGATCAGGCTGGTTGTCGCGAGAAAATGTTGGCATTGTATGTTTATGCAAACCACGGAACCATTACATTTGTATGTTTCATATGCATCATATCAGCATTACTAAAGTGACGTTGTTCTTATTACATGTGTATGACCTGACTTTGTCATTGAGGCTTTGTCACTTTGGTGAGACAGCTGCCAAGCCGCAGACCAGTGTTCAAGATCAACAATCAAACAAGCTGTTTTTTTAGCAAGACTCTGCTTTCCTAACCATGAATGTGGCACCAAAACGGGTAATTTAAGCAGAAACATTATCTTTTCCTAACCATAACCAAGTGTTTTTTGTGCCTAGACATAAATATGTTAACCACAGCCTTGTTGAAGTGGAAAAAAAAAATTAAGATGTTAACATACTCGATAAAGGATAGCGTACAAATGGTACATATCCATGGTTTGCCGACTTGTATTGAGTTAGCTGAACAGGCTGGTTGGAGGTGGACGATCCGCTCCTTTACCTGTTTCTCTCACATATGCCTGAATGGGCAAATACTCTCATTTTGACACACTTTAAATGTTATTCAGGCTTTGTCAGATGGTTCAGGGTAAAGAGAGAAACAGAAGAGATGAAAGAGAGAGATGGGAGTGACATGTAACCCAGGTGGATGGCTCACCATTCTTCATTTTTATTACAGGCTCTTGTGGATGCATCATGTCAATTCTATTCGAATTCGGCAGATGTTCCCCATGCAGGGCAGGCATAAGGTGTCAGATAACCAGTAATATATCCTTTTTCAAGTCGATGTTCAGACGTCAGACAGGACCGATTGACTCTTGTATTACAATATATTTGCACTTGTTTGGAAATTTACCATGAGGTGTCTGTGGTCCTAATTTAGAAAAAAAAGAAACAGAGGCTGGAGGTGGAAAAACTAAGTGACAGTGATTGATTTCCAGCTCTGGAGAGATATTTAGCTGCTTAGATCTGCACCTGCAACCAGTGGTCAGGCCCAGCAGGGAAACATGGCTAGTGAGAGAGGAGTTAAGCGGTCTGAGTGTAACCATGAATGCAGTAAGATGCGGTTGGACCTTAAGAGAGAGATAAGGTGAGGCAAAGGCAGAGAAGGGATCGAAAGGTGCCCCGAGCCGGATAATAGTGAGGTAGCGCTCCATTTTCAGCAGTCAAATAATTCTGCACATCCAACAGGCTAGTTTATAACGCCCTGAGACTGATTCATGCTTTATAGACGGTGTTGAAATGTGGCAGTCAGAGAAAGGTGTTGAAGAAAGTCCTTAGGAGACAGAGGGATGAAGTGAAAATGAATTTTCTGGGAGAAGCTGAGGGCGGTGTGCAGAGAGAAGGGGTTAAGGAAAGTTTAGGAGAGGGTTTAAGTGCTGTAGATGACGCAGATTACACAGGAACTTTCAAAAAGGGGCTAACGTCTATGTCACTCAAAGTAATTTGCGGGTGTGTAAGTGTGTGCTCAGCATATCCCTCCTGAATGAGTGAAGGTTAAAAGTATACTCGATTTAAGGGAGTGAGGAGACTTAAGGTAAATGGTGCAGGTAAGATATACGGCAGCTTTGAGGTCTGAGAGAGGACAAAACGTGTTTTAGAAAGGTTCAAGGAGGGTTTGAGGTAAAAAAGAGTTTGAACACTAAAGATATTTCAGTGGGCGTACGGTGTAACTGAGGTCAGAAAGGTAGCAGAATGCATTTTAGAAAGCGTAATGGAAAGTTATCAGCTAAAATAACCGTCGACAGTTTTATGACGAAGGATGAAAGGCAGAACACTAAGATGTTTAAATAGAGGAATTGATTTCAGGAACGCTTCATGACAGCTCCAGATCAGTGTCAGGTGTTCTTGGTCCTTGTCAGTGTAGTCAGAGGTTACTGTAGTTTGTGTAACCTTGAAATATGAGAGGAAATTCTGCAGCTGCAGTCTGACTTGAGCCCACAGTGAACAGACTGCTCTCAGCTCTATGACTCGGCCTGATAGAGCGGGGAGATTGAGTGAAACCATTATGTCCTGTGTTTATTTCCATGACAAACTTCTCCAGATGGGACCAGCAAAAATTAAATAAATAATATTTAAAAAAAAATCAATTCCAATTATACGGCTCTTGAAATAACTCCGATTCTATTTTCTCATTCTCCTGCAGCGATTCGTCTCACACCGTGACTAAACATTTAAACATCTTCCTCAGTAAGGTCAGCTTACATGTGAAATCCAATTATGCCCCCTTCTTGTTTTGCGAAGGCTGAGGACGTGCTGTATGTCTGCTTTCCTACCACCAGGACTCTTCTTGCACACTCGTGTCTAGGTGCCATATGTATTATTCACTACAGTAATGTGTGCCAGGCCAAGCGGAAGTGAGTTGAGGTGTGGTCATGGAGATGGTACTCTGTGCGTTACCTGTCCTCTTAGTAGCTCATAGGCTGTGATGCCCAGCGACCACCAGTCGACCGAGAAGGAGTAGCCAGGGTGGGACCCCTCGAAGGTTTGGAACAGCTCAGGAGCTGATAGACAGAAAATATCATACAACAAGATTAATTGGATGTATGTCACTTTCCTAGATTTGACATTAACATTTTTGGTGTATGTTTGTGTATTTTGATCCCTTTTCCTTGTTTCAAGGGACTTTCTAGTCAGGAACCTAACTATAGCTCTTTCTAGACATGGCATACATCACATAGAGAATTCTGCTGCTTAGTGTTGGGCAATGTGATGGTATGTACCATGCGACAGTGGGAACTATTTGGGACAGGCCATGTAGGAAATCAGGCCTGGACACTTGCGTGATCTTTTGATTCTTGCTTGATTTTTTTTTTTGGCATTTTTTGCCTTTATTCGGAAGTAAGGGGATAGAAAGAGAGATGCAACAAAAGTGCAACAGGTCAGACTCAAACTTACACATGGGGTACATGCATTACCAGGTGAGCTACTACAATGCCACTTCTTGTGTGATTCTTTTTTTTTTTGCGAGATCTCACGAATCTGGCTGCCTCGCAAGGTAACATTGGGCTGACATTAGAGTATTTCTTAGCAGAATTTACAGAACTATAACTGTATCATGATACATACTGTCACTGGGACTGACTGCAGTGAAGTGCTAAATGTGTTTTTAATCCTCAAAAAAAAAAAAAAAAAATACAATTAATCATTTATATAAAATGACTCATACCATGATGGGAGATCTTGTGCCGTATCGGCCACCCCTAATGCTGCTTATTTTCCATGCAGCTGTCATGGCTGAAAATATTATTGAGGTAAACTGTGGATGATGGAAGTCTTAACGCCATTGCAACTCACTAAAATATGAGGGTTTGTATTCAGACATGAGACCAGCATATAAAATTGCAGTCACAGTTATGTAACAGGTTGCAGGTCGTCTGAAAGGGGCTTCTGAATACATATGGCTCATGCTGCATAAGTTCCTTATACGTGTACAGTGTGTTGTAACTTCTGAACTGTTATAGAACAGAAAACATCTGGGATAAAACAAAACAAAAAAAACCCAACGTAAACTCCACTCTTTTTGCCAGAGGCGAGTATTAATTATTGGGATCCAATTTGCAGCCAATATAGCATCATAATGTGTTTGTAATGAATAATTGACTAAACAGGTTTTCTGGGTGGGACAAGATATTTAACCCTTAAACTGGTTAGTTACATTTTTCTCTCTCCTGTGGAAGTGAATAATCTGTTCTAGGAAAAGGTTGTTCAGTTGTAATCTCGTTTGAAATGGTCAAGATGAATTTCCATCACTCATCACTTCTTTCTTCTTTATCTGTATCAAACTGTCAAAAGCTGGACTGGAAGAAACATACTGTACACTCAGGAGCATGCGCACACACACACACACACACACACACACACATACACACACACCCTTCTCCTCGCCTTCATGGTAGGTTTGCTCTGCTCTCTCGCTGAAGCAGAAAAAAAGTGAAGTTTATCTACTGAAGCCTCTGAAAGAGACAGTGTTTTCTTCCCAGTGTACCCATGAATTATCTATTACACCACAGAGTATTCGCCTGAAATCACACATGGTTACAACATCATTTTCCACCATGAGCACACACTTTGTAAGAATAAAAACAGGTGCACACACACACAAACACGTGCTGTCTCGTCATTCACATCCCCCTGAAATCCTGTTAAGCTCCTGTCTGATCTCTCAGGAGCTGAATCCACATCGATCTGATCACTGCTGTACTTAAGAGTCATGCGGAGGACAATTGGAGATGTGCTGAGGGGGTAAATGCTGGTTTCTAAGCAACATTACTTTTGTTAAAATGTTAACAATATTCTCAGGTTTTGGGCTCATGCATCCAAATCAAACTAAGAAGAATATACTACATGTTCTTTTAGAAATTTGGGGACAAAAACTCCACATTTTGCTTGTCATAGCTAATTATTTTACTTGAAATGCTTTTTAAGTAAGCTGTCAACCTTCACTATGTACCTCACAACAAAGCTCTACCATTTATTTGTCAATAACTACCCACTTATTTTTAGCTGTATCTTGTTCCTGGCCTTCGGGCAGCTAATATTGACAAAAGTCAAGCTCTGTGAACTTCGCTGTAGGGGTGAAGATATTGAACCCCTTAATTGCCGCATTGTAAAAGTGCATTTTCTGCTTTTCTTTCGAGATCTCAAAATTACTTCCCCTTCCTTTTTAAACATAAACTGAATGGGGTTTAATGTCAGAATTACACTGAATAAAAATATAAATGCAACACTTTTGTTTTTGCTCCCATTTTTCATGAGCTGAACTCAAAGATCTAAAACATTGTCTATACACACAAAAGACCATTTCTCACAAATATTGTTCACAAATCTGTCTAAATCTGTGTTAGTGAGCACTTCTCCTTTGCCGAGATAATCCATCCTACCTCACAGGTGTGGCATATCAAGATGCTGATTAGACAGCATGAATATTGCACAGGTGTGCCTTAGGCTGGCCACAATAAAAGGCCACTCTGAAATGTTCAGTTTTGCTTTACTGGGGGGGGGGTGGGGGGGGGGGTCAGAAAACTAGTCAGTATCTGGTGTGACCACCATTTGCCTCACACAGTGCAACACATCTCCTTCGCAAAGAGTTGATCAGGTTGTTGATTGTGGCCTGTGGAATGTTGGTCCACTCCTCTTCAATGGGTGTGTGTAGTTGCTGGATATTGGCAGGAACTGGAACACGCTGTCGTATACGCCGATCCAGAGCATCCCAAACATGCTCAATGGGTGACGTGTCCGGTGAGTATGCTGGCCATGCAAGAACTGGGATGTTTTCAGCTTCCAGGAATTGTGTACAGATCCTTGCAACATGGGGCCGTGCATTATCATGCTGCAACATGAGGTGATGGTCGTGGATGAATGGCACAGCAATGGGCCTCAGGATCTCGTCACGGTATCTCTGTACATTCAAAATGCCATCAATAAAATGCACCTGTGTTCGTTGTCCATAACATACGCCTGCCCATACCATAACCCCACCGCCACCATGGGCCACTCGATCCACGACGTTGACATCAGCAAACTGCTCACCCACATGACGCCACACACGCTGTCTGCCATCTGCCCTGAACAGTGAAAACCGGGAATCATCCGTGAAGAGAACACCTCTCCAACGTGCCAGACGCCATCGAATGTGAGCATTTGCCCACTCAAGTCGGTTACGACGAAGAACTGCAGTCAGGTCGAGACCCCGATGAGGACGACGAGCATGCAGATGAGCTTCCCTGAGACGGTTTCTGACAGTTTGTGCAGAAATTCTTTGGTTATGCAAACCAATTGTTGCAGCAGCTGTCTGGGTGGCTGGTCTCAGACGATCTTGGAGGTGAACATGCTGGATGTGGAGGTCCTGGGCTGGTGTGGTTACACGTGGTCTGCGGTTGTGAGGCCAGTTGGATGTACTGCCAGATTGTCTGAAACGCCTTTGGAGATGGCTTATGGTAGAGAAATGAACATTCAATTCACAGGCAACAGCTATGGTGGACATTCCTGCAGTCAGCATGCCAATTGCACGCTCCCTCAAAACTTGCGACATCTGTGGCATTGTGCTGTGTGATGAAACTGAACATTTCAGAGTGGCCTTTTAATGTGGCCAGCCTAAGGCACACCTGTGCAATAATCATGCTGTCTAATCAGCATCTTGATATGCCACACCTGTGAGGTGGGATGGATTATCTCGGCAAAGGAGAAGTGCTCACTAACACAGATTTAGACAGATTTGTGAACAATATTTGTGAGAAATTGTCTTTTGTGTGTATAGAACATGTTTTAGATCTTTGAGTTCAGCTCATGAAAAATGGGAGCAAAAACAAGTGTTGCGTTTACATTTTTGTTCAGTGTATAATCTGTATCTTGAAACAAATGCAGTAAATCTCTCCACTGCACGTGTTTGGTGTTGGCATGAACAAGACTTTAACTGCCTTCTAAAGAGCAAAGGGAGGATGCTTCGCCCAGTGAAAGCTTTGCTCACCAAAGTCAGTCTCTAACATCCCTTTGGTGTTTTGGGGGGTTTCGATTAGCATAAAGATGCTCTGTGGAGTTTCTATAAATTATGTTTCATGATTTCTGTGAATTAAAGATCAGAGTTTACTCTAGCTTCTGTTTGATGTCCCAAATGTTAAAGGTTTCTTGTGAAGCTTTGGCGGAAAAATGTTTTCTTACCCATGTATGGCTTGGTCCCAGCAATGGACGTTGCCTTTAGATCTTCTTTTACAATGGCTGCAATGTTGAAGTCTGTTAGATGGACGTGCCCTGTAGAACAGAGAGTATATATATTACGTCAAACAGACATGGAGCATGCTCATTTGTGTGAACCTCATAAATCCTAACGTGGCACAGAGCTCTGTTTACACCATCAGTATAAACTGTTTCTCCTTAATGTTTAAGCTTCTACTGTTAGAATTCCATTTAACACAGCTTACACGGAGCAAGTATCCCACTTTGTATGCTGCTTGTGTGCATGTTAGATATGCAAAAATGAGGATCAAAGAAATTTTCTCATGCAATATAATCCATTGTGATCATTACGCTCTTACATTGCTATCGTTAAAACACATCAAATGCAAATTCACGGCAGCTTTATTGATGGAGTTAAATGTATGATTATGTTGAGACTGAGCTGAGAGAGTTTTTTAGTGGCAACCTCAGTGATTTACAAAGTCAAAGGCAAAGTCAAATCATTGACCTGTGTCTTACTGTGCTGCAAAATGGCCCAGAGCCTTTGCCATGGACACTGAGCACACACTAATGAGCTGAATGTATGTGAGGTGTGTGTGTGTGTGTGTGTGTGTGTGTGTGTGTGTGTGTGTGTGTGTGTGTCATACTGGGTGAGACAGAGCCGGAGAGTTTTTGCCGCAGAGTGATTGTTCGGATGAATGGATGTCCCCAGTAACCCCTCACACACATACAGTGAGTCCACACACAATAGCTGCATCACCATACTGTACACAGGTTTTTTTTTCCAAAGGTGGAATATTTTATCGCACAAACAGACGACTGTGTGTGAATATAAAGCAGGCGGGAGCTGGCCAGCTAAAGTGTTTATTTATACAAGACAATGAGCTTTAAGATAAGAGAACTGTGCAAAAAATCTCTCCTGTTTTTGTACCTCTTTCCCTCCTCCCTCATTTTTTTTTATCACTCTCCATTATCACCTTTACTTGCTGTGTCCCTTTTAATTTATCCACTCCTAGTCTCTTTTCCTTCATGGCTCCCATATCCTCCTCTGTCCTCTTCATTATTCAGGTTCATTCTTCTCTTTCCTCCACATCTTTCCTTGCTACTTCATGCTCTTACGTCTTTACCCCTCTGTGTCCTTTACCACTTGAGATATGCTCACATACTGTATTCAAAGCTGTGGCGTATGAGGCTGTGTAGTGATGCACAGAGGAGAGATCTGATAGCATTTTGCAGATAGAGGAGGACCATTGTTAATGCAGTGTGATGACTGTGACGAAGGTGCAGCAGGATGGAAACGTCAGACTTTAAGTGGAGCTTGAGTAAGAGTAGAGCTCCTTTCATGTTTTCGTATTTAATGATGTCTACTGTCTCTGTCACGTACTTATCTCCCCTTTTTCCCCCCTTTTCTGTCTTCATCTCTCTCGGCTTTGTAGAAGACAGATTTAGGACAGGAGTTTAACACAGTAGCCGGCGGGAAGAAACGGATAACCATCATCGCAATGTTGGGCTGCTGGGCCAAAAGCAGCTAGTAGCAAAAATTTTAACCAAAGTGTCTTTCTGAGATTAGTTCAAACTGCACTAAGGATTGCAGTGATGATCATTGCTTGTTCAGTCAAAAACTCTCCGGCCCATTTAGGTGTAATCAGCCGTGCAGCTGCTTTTGGCCAATAGCAAAAGCTTTTAGACTCATGGGTATTGAATTTAAGGCTAACTTGAAAACATTTACTCACTTTTTATGCCTTCATGCTGGCGTCAGCCTTGGCTGCAGTATGTTTTCGGGTTGTCTGGCCTAGGGGTGAGTCCGTGTACACGTGTTTGAGATCATAAATGGTTATGAAAAATTAGTACACAAAAAAAAATTTTTTTTTTAGGGGAGAGGGGGGTGATACTAATTGTTGACAAACTGTGATAGACTGTGTTACCTTCTCCGGTCTGGCACTCCGAACATCTGGGAGTAGGGATGGGTCATGATTTTCGAATTTTCGAATAGTTGTTTTATTTTGAAAAATCGATTTTTTTTAATGCGACTATTACTATTCGCCGTCTTATTCCCCCCCTTTATTTGACATGCAATTAATGGGCTACCAGCTAGATTGATGCTCTTCTACAAACAGGAGTAACATGCAGAGACTACTACAGTCCTCAAAAAGTTCCGTGTGGAACAACTTCCACAAAATAAATGAAAATGAGGTGCAGTGCAAACTCTGTGAGACAAAGCTTGCGTATCACAAGTCTACAAGTATGCACAGTCATTTGAGAGCGAGGCATGCAGGAGGTGGCGAGGGACCGTATGGCCGGGCTCAGCGGCAAGACATGCTCGCCCCCCCTGTTAATCAATTACAGTGGCTCCACTGGCAACGGGAGCAGCGCGACAACCCCCGTCTGTCATGCTACAACTCTCTATTTTACGTGGCTCTTCTATTTTTGTCGTGCTACACTCCCCTACGCGACCCTCCAGCAGATAAAAACTACATGAAATAGTGTGCTAAACGAGCACAATGTGTTTTTAAATGAATAAACCATTATCAGAGGTGATATGTGATGATTTTTTTTCATGCATTTACCCATGTTTATCCGTGACATTGTGTAAATGTCCGTGGCAGACATTTGAAAGCGAGTAGATTATTCAAAAAATCATCGAATAGTTGCCATAATTTTCGAATAGTGTTTTTGCTTGTGCTGCCCATCCCTAGTTGGGAGACACTGGTTTTCTGTAGATTATCTTTACAACTTGGCTCGCTGTTTTCATGGTGCATTCCCGTCCATACACTCCGTTCTATTAAAACGGCGCGTTGGTTAAATGGCCCGTTCGGTTGGTGTTCGGATAACTGGGGCTTTACTGGCTTAATACAATAGCACCACCCAGCGGTGAAACCCGTGTACATGTTTACACGAAAAAAATTAGCCAAATGTTTAGAGATTTTTGTACACGAGTCACCTCTAGTCTGGCCATCCATCCATCCGTCTTTCTGTCCATCCCATTCTCATGAACACGTTATCTCAATAACACCTCGAGAGGGTTAAGGTCAAGGTCACTGTGACCATAACTCAAGATTTCATAAGCTAGTTATGACAAAATTTCACACAAATGTCTGATAGGATGAATTGATGAAGTGATGACATTTTATTGCAAAAGGTCAGCTTTACAGTGACATCACAATGTTCTGCAAAAATGCTTTTTCCAGCCATTATTTAACGTCGAAACTCGAACAGAATAAAATTGGATACTGAACCAGCAACACTAATCCTGGGGTTCATCTTGCATCTGACCCTCTGTGCTGTCCGGTTCAAGATGTGTGTGATGCATCCATGTTTTAGAATATGTAGCTTCTTTGCTGCAAAATCTGTATTTGAAGCATTGTCAACAGTCATGGCTACATATGGCTCTGGACAGACATGGATGCAAACTGTAACCGCAGCTTGAGTGGGTCACGGAGGAATACAACCAAGAGGCAGTAATTATATTTCATGTTCAGCAAAGTAATTCTTTTCATGCCCCTTTACTGTTTAGCATATTGACATGCAAGGTTGGGAAAAACAATGTTTTAAAGGCCTGAATGCAACTGAATTAACTGCTGTTGCAATGCTTTCAGTGTTATTATTTTTAAGCTTTAATTACAGTCATTTAATGCATTTTTTTCTTAGTATTTTAAGCTGCTACTGCTCTATTTGTGAGTAGGCCACTTCACTTACTCTGATCATGCATGTGCGCTAAGTGAACAGAGTACACGTCAAATTTAAATTTGGTAAAATAAAACATGGAGGTCAGAGTGGCAGCATTCCCTTTAGTTCAAATAAATGAATGGTCACTACATGAGATTGACCCCTGTTTGTCTCCAGTCAAAGTGTTTCCTGCCTGTGAGCAGGTTGCCTGGTGGCTCAGTTATCTAATGTGTTTTACTGGGATTACCTCCACAACTGTCAGGGTTTGATCCTTAGGTTATGTCACGCAGCTGCATATCTCTTCTATTTTTAATGTCTCTTTGCTTACCACTACCTCATAACACGCCCACCACTGATGACAAATATGGCAAATATGTAACATATATACAGTGAGTATGCACACAAAAAGGATCCTACTGATGGTCCCATCCTGGATTTCTGTGGGACATTTAAGTACGAATGCTGAATCTTTTGAAAACTTTTTCATGAACTTTATATCGAAGCTTTAAGTAACCTAACTCAAAGCCACAGCAGGAGTTCAACACTCTGAAACATCCCAATGCCTTGTTAAAACCACGTCAGCCTCCAGGCGTGTATTGTGCCTATGAATTTCCAGTGTTGACTCACTGATTTGCTCCGAAAACTCTTCCAGGTCTTTCTTGTCAAGAAAGATCACATGCTAAACTTTTGCAAAGCGTCCCATGGGTGTTGATGTGACAAACATATGCACCATCACTTCTTTGTATTTGTTTGGAAGCGAAGGAGAGAGCTGTGGTTTCCCTCACGATATCGCCTTAATGTAGTGCCTGCTTTTGAAGCATGTGTGCGTGCGCACAGTTGATAACCTAGACAGCGGCCCTCTTGGAGCTTCTCTCAGCATCCTGGGGCTATTTTATTTAACAAAGCGACATTGCACATGTGTGAGTAAATTGTTTTTCTCTCTGTGAAGCAGCTCCCACAGGAACACAGACGCAACGGGTCAATTCCAGCTTGCAAAAGTGACGTGGCGTGCAAAGGCAAACAGCTTGCTGCCCCCCAGTTTGTGTTAGACGTCAGTGGAGAGGTAAACTACAGGTTTGCACAGGAAAAAAAGAAACAGAGTGTGGGCAGAATGCATGAGGAGGAGAGAAGTGCTTATTGAGTTTGAAAGGACACGCACACATACAGAGAGAGAGGAAGCACAGGTGAACACTGGTTGTCCTGTGGAAATCAGGACGAGGCTGACAAAGCTGTCATTCTCTTCCTCTTCCCTCTTTATCTCTCTTCTCCACGTATCTCCTTTCTCTGACTACCCTGTTTTTCCTCCTTTGACAAATCTTTTTTTCCCAGAAATGTGTGCTCATCACTTTCCTCCTTCTTGTCGTATCCTTGTGGCTCTCCCTGTTTGTCTGGCTCTGTCTTCCATTTCACCTCTCTCTTTCTGTCCCTCTCTTTCTGTCTGTCGCTCTTTGTCTGCTTCCAGTCTGTAGCGACAGCAGGGCTGCCATCCCACATCTACCTTGTGCAGCTGCCCAGTGCCCTCCAAGATCTCAGGACTTTTATGGGTGTGTGTGCCTGTTTGTGTGTGTTCCTGGACACTTTTTGTCTCTAGCTGTTTTTCATGGTTAAGTCTAAACTGCTTAACTGAGGGAAATGTGAATGTTATAGTATGGCTAGTTAGTTGATTATTCACGGACTCTAATGTCACAGTTAAATATACATTGCAGTTTAATCAGTACATAAACAAAATTACTACAAAACATGATGATACTCTAACATTTTCAGGCAAGTGTGCAACATAACTGGGACTATCTTGCCATTGCATGTGAACATAGATCATGTCTGTTAAGCTCAAATTTTATTGAAATCTCTTGAGTCTGATGACAAACGTCTGTCATTCTATACGCCAATTCCACAAGGGCACAGGTGTTTTTCAGGTGGTGTAGTTCTCAAATAATCTTTTCAGATAGGGTCTACTACAGCAGATGGACTGTCACTGTAATATTGTCATCTGTCACCTCCATCAGTTGAACCAGGTGTAAGTTTATACATGATTCTTATGTTTAGTCAATTTCAGTACATAACCTGCGGTAGAAAATGACTGAAATGTATATGTAAATTGCTGAATCACTGTTAAACCATCTGTTGAACAGTGACCTTGACATGAGAGAAGGTTCAGATTGTCCACTTGTAAAGAGTTGTAGACCTTGGGATGTCTCACTTTCTTGAAATACGTTTGTTGGTAACTGGTTTTGACTGGATTTTGGTGTAAAGAGAAGAAGACGAGATCGCTGAGAAGAGTCATACATTGCTCTGCTTTCCACCTTGAAGGAGGGGGTGTAACAAGGCTGTTGGAGGAGTTGTTGTCAAGCTGACACTATACTTTATTTGATGTGTGGAGTCGGCTTCCTGTCGCCAGCACTGCAGTGAAGTACCTTTGTGCAAGACAACAGAGAATGACCAGGGAGTGTTTTAATCATGCCTATTAGGCTGATGCTTCATCATATTTAAGAACTGGGGCTATTTTGTTCTTCATAAAGTATGGAGTGATTGGAGCAGTCCAACATTTTATGGAAATACAGTTATTCCCTTTTTTTTGGTCTAGAGTTAGATGAAAAGATTACCAGCACTCTCATATATGCACTATGAGATAAAGCTGCAGCCAGCAGCCTCACTTGGCACAGAGACTGGAAACACAGGGAAACAGCTGGCCTGGCTCTGTCTGAAGGTAATAAAATCTGCCTAACAGCACCTCTGTAGCTCACTAAATAACACGTCATGTTAGGGCTGGGCCAGTGTAAAAGTCGTTATACCAGTTTGATATTAAACCAACCACCAGACTGGTATACTGAATTTTACCATTACGTGTCACAATTGACTTAGCAGCCACTTCCACAAGGAACATAATCAGAGTGAGAGCCCATAAATTAGTGTTGGAACTCCAGTCCACTTGGCGGTGGTTTGCCAACCACTAAAAAAGACTAAATAAGAAGAAGAAGCAGAGAGTAATGGATGTATAAAGAGAACCGGATATAGTGTTGGAAGTGGGGCCCCGTTCTTTTCTATGAAGGTTGCTTTCTTCTTCGAATTTCCAATTTCCATGATATAAAATTACCCAAATCTTAAGCATTGGGGCGCCAATAGAACAAGCGCACTAGAGACTTACGGTGGCCAAGCAGCTAACTTCAGGTTTAGCCTTTGGCTTACTTGAATGGGGACAAAAATGATTTAATCATGCAGATTTTCTAGACTTTCAAAATGTCAATAGACCGAATGAAATCAAATTCCCATAGTGAAACGACTCATTTTGTAGGGGTTGCGATGCTCAAAAAACATGTATCACGGATTATCAGACATCTCTTTCACAATAAGAAAAAAGTTTTTCGGGCCCATGGCATCACATGATGGACTTGGACGTTATAATTCCACAATTGGCCACTATTTAAAATTTGCTTCAAAACCTAGCACTGTTCCTGGGGCCTTGAGCAGGACAACTGACACAAAATGTCTTTATTACCTCCGCCAAGGAGGTTATGTTTTCGCCAGTCTGTTTGTTTGTCTGCAAAATAACTCAAAAAGTTATGAATGGATTTTGATGAATTTTTCAGGAACGGTGGATAATGGGACAAGGCACAGATGATAACATTTTGGTGGTGATCGGTTGAAGCAACGTGGATAAAATAATAAATAAATTCTATCGTGTGACAGCCTCAGCAGCAATTCCAATTTCTAAAGATGGTGAAAATAGCGCCATCTGGTGGCCGGAAAGCACGTCTTGTTCTATTTGCTAAACATTGTTGTAATTCTAAAGTTGAAATTAATGTTCTGTGTTCGAAAAAAAGAAAGTGAAAAATACAAAAAAACATTATATTCTGTGTTGGTACAAAATAAAATACATAAATAAATAAATACACCACAGTGTCTCCATGGTGAAGGCGTATATAACCTAATAATGATAATGATGCAAATAACCTAATTGTGATGCAGGCTGCAAAATCTGATGCAGAGGGGGAGGGAATATCACCTACTTGGTGGAGGTCTGCACTCTCTGAGTGCTTTTTCAGTTTCTATTTTTGTTACTAACTGCCACATGTCTTTTCATCACCCCAAAAAACACATGAACTGTCAGGTAAACAGACACAACGTTCACTGTGCGCATCCTTCCCCCTTTGCACCTCTACTGAAATTTGATCTCCTTCATGTTGCTGGTGTGGGCGCCACACATTTTAATAGAAAGGAAACACTATTTGATGTAGTACCAGACTCCAACACAACGCCAACCTTGGCTCAGCAGTGAATTGTGCAAGGGAGGTTAGACACTAGTGGCTCCCACTGTCCATTTATTAACAAGCATAATATTATGTTGTGTTATTACTGCCTTACAAGTTGGATTTAGCACACGAAGGTTGCTGATGTAAGCGTCTTTTGTCATTTATCAGAACATGTCATAATGACAAACACTGGGGTAGCTGGTTTGCATAAAGTCAAGCTTGTTGCATGCTGGACTGTTTCTTGGCAGAGACTCAGTAACGCAGTAGTGTCCTGGAGTTTTTTTGTCTTTGTAAGGTTGCCAGAGAGAACAGCATAGACTCCTTTAATTAACTAGTTAAGTTGTGCATGGAGGTCCACAGAGAGAGTTCTGTTGATAATATTTATTGTTCATACATACTTTGGCGATGTAGCGTGCACACTGTACCATTTTCTCTAGGATGTCTGCGTGTTTCTCAAGGATGGATCATAACATATAGTACTTTAAAATCCCTCTTAATTAACATATTGATGAAGGAATTCAGTTTCTCTTTATGCCGCATTGATTTACAATGGTACCCCTCTCTCTGATATGTACACACACATTGCTCTGTCTTTTTTGTCATCGTCTGTGTGTGTGTGTGTGTGTGTGTGTGTGTGTGTGTGTGTGTGTGTGTACGTGTGTGTGCTGACAATGACACTGAAGCCTATGATGAGACTTAATCAATCATTCAGAGCAGGATTTTCCCCTCACAGCAGAGGAGGGAGGTATCATCAATATTACTCTGTCCTCCACACTCCTATGACATCACTGTCTCATTTCATCCCGTATTTCAGAGAAACAGAACACCATGTAAATGTCACAGTGCTTCAACTGATGCGGACTGACAGTATGCACAGAAAATAACTGCACGGGCGCATTCGTTGCATTTGTTAAAATAAGGTATGAGGTACTTTCCATCTTTATGCTGCGAGGCCTATCTAGGCAACAACTGTGAAACCCGCCTCAGAGCATTGCAGCTCCTTTTGATCTGTGCAGAAGTGATCCCAAAGGTTGGAGGATCGGTAAAACCCTTAGTCAGAGGCTGCTAAGTCTTGAATTTGGGACGCCAAGTCAGGTCAGGTCAACATGTGAGTTAGTCAAATGTTACAACAATATGTAAACATAACAAAAACTTTGAATTCCACCCCTCACCTAAATATCAATTAATTGAAAATATTATTACAGAGAGAATCTTACCGTGTTCATCAAGTAGTATGTTGTCAGGTTTGATGTCTCTGGAAGGAAAGCACAAACAGTACACCCGGATTAGTATGTAGGATTTGTCTTGTTTTGGTTTTTTTTCTGTTGTTATTTTGAATGTGTTTTTGTGTCGTCAGTAAAATCAGGATCAGATTGTATTTGCATTATATCTGTGCAAATATTTAAAATTCTAATTTGCAGTATTGTTTGGAGAACAAGTGTGGTGGGATTTGCTAAATGTGGCTTTAAGGAAAATACAGTCGGTGCCAGTGCAACAATATAAAATATGTAAAGACTATGAAAAAACAAGTTTAGTATCATTTATTAACACCAAACACCTGATCGTTGTTGATATGTATCAAGCTTAAACCTTGGTAATCCAATGCCGAGAAGCCCTGTGCTATCTTTGATACATTTTCTCATGACTCAAAACAGATTAGAAACTATTAAGTATGAGGCTACATTGCAGTGCTTTGTCAGCGTGTATGAAATACTGATATGGTTATTTGTTAAACACCAAGCTTTCAAGACGACTTTGACACTGGAGACATGGCTTTTCAGCCCCATTATTTAAAGTAGGAGGCAGGAGATGTACAGTTTCAGTTTGCTTAACTTCAAGTGAAGACAGATCATAAAATACTCATAAGTTGTTTTTTGAATACTTTGATGCACGGAAGAACAACATGCTTATGACGAAAACACACTGAGCAGCAGTGAAGTGCAGCCTGCGGCCAGCAGCTACAGTATACGTCTGTGTAAAGCTGTGGCTGCCACTCTGAGCTAAGCAAGCTGCTGCCATTTGATTCTGCAGCGAAATGCTCCCGCTTAACTGTGAAAGAATAGTTCAGAGAATACCCGCTGCCAATCAGTAAACACAGCTCTGTGACGTCTGTGACACGTTGACCAATGTTAGATTGAATTTATTTTTGCTGCTGCCACTGCCAGTGACGTGCAGACTGCACCAAATGATTTGCTCTGCGGAGAAGGTGATTGTCTGCGATCTGCTATCTGTCCTGGACCTGTATGCTTCCAGGACCCTTATCCAGGACCTTGTCCCAGACCCCAACCCTAAGGAAGTAAGCCTTGTATGACTGTATCATTTGATTTACATGAAATTTACATGGTGTGGTCTCCAATCAATGTACAGCAACTTGACGTATGATAACTGTTTGTTCACTAGCGCTACAAAGTGGACACAGGAAGTAGTATGACATTAGCAATTGGTTGTTTCTGGTGCCCCCACTCCTCACAAGAGAAAACGTCTTTCTCCTTGTTGCAGGGTCTGGAAATAAACAGCCGCATCATCCCCCCCAGTACCCCCAGGTTACGTCATGGTGCATGGGCCTGTTCATTGCTGCTTGTGGCTTTAAATAGTATTTTGAAGTATTTATATTGTAATTTTTTCTATTCTGTATTTAGGTTTCTTGTCTATGCACCAAAATTTAAAAGCAAATTCTTGTATGTGAAAACCTACTTGGCATTAAACCGGACACTGATTCTGATGATTCAGAGTTACCCCAAAAGACCGGTCCATGGAATTATTTAAAACAGCACCACAATGTAGACTAAGATGACACCACTAGACTCCCCGGTCTCATTACATCATCACACATTTGGTCTCATGAGGTACATTATTAAAAATGTCCTTGAGAGTTGTAATCTACAAGGTCCTTGACTTTGGTTCATTTTAAAATCTGAACTAATAGGCACTTGGTGATTGAGCAGCGCACTTCCCACAGTCCACCTGTAAATAAAACCGTGTGGGTGGTACTCTGATGTCTTAATTATTGCTGATGACGCTTGAGTTTCTGTAGGTGGCAATCTCCTCTTTGTCCTGCCAGGGAGGTGTTGTTGCTCATATCAGTTACCCAGTTCTTTTACTTATACGACACAAACCACTTTTTCTGCTGCTGAAGTCTTAAAACAGAACAGAATGATACCCAAAACTGTGCACAGAGATCATCAAATAAAAAAAAGCTTCCAGGAGGTGAATACACAAGTAGGCTGACTCACTGTTGTTTTGAGTCATTCCACTTTAGTAAATAACAGCAACTGAAACATCATATCCTGGATCGAAACTTCAAAATGGCCCTCCGTTGCACCACTGTGTACCAGGTGTGTGACAAAAACAAATGGAAATAAGACTGGACAGCAGGTTAAGCCGTGGGAGTAGCTGAGACACCTGAGTAGAGGAACAGGTGTTGACTGAAGCTCTAACTAAAGTCACAGCTTCTGCTTGTTTCTCATCATCCTTTGTGTTTTCTGTTTTTCTCCCGTTTTCAAGCAGATGCTTGTTTCTCTGCCCCATTTTTTTCTTCTGCTTTGACATCACATAAATCCAAATGGCATCCTGAAGCAACACAGATACTGCAATATGTTCTCGGAAGCAGAGAACTACCTGTACACTAAAAGATGTATTGGATCTGGTTTTAAGACTTTAAAAGTTTAAACTGCTGTAGTTAGACTTTATGAGGGAAATAGAGTACATAAATACTGTAACCCACAGGCAAAGTTATACCCTATTGGGTACAGTGTATACAGGCTTGTTACTGCAATTTTATATTTTCATAGAAACCGCATTAATTTGCTATCCTAGAAAATGTTTTAGTCAGGAAAATGAGCCATTAGTCAGCCCATACTATGCTTTAATTCAATGTTTTTCTGTAAATTTGCAATAGAGTGACATTTACCATTTTAAATCCATCTACTTGTGTCGTTTTTGTTGTTTTGATGACACACATTTGTTGTTAAATGCTCTTCTTTCGGAATCTCCCCTTCTTCCTGTGAGAGTTATGCACTCAGTATGGTCTATTAAACACTCTGCAAAGTACTGGAACCTTTCAAAGTGGATTAATAGAGAGAATACATTTTTACAACAGATGTCAGAGCAACACAGACTGTGAATTCCCAGATGATTACAAAGTGACATAAAGGCATCAGTAAGTACCAAGGTCCCCGATGACAAGCAGCCACTTCAAAGAATGTCTTAGTGCCCGATGGCATCCCTTCTGGCCATTTATTTTAATTCAAAGCAAAATTATTCTCTTCTCATTTTAGCTGATCTTTATCCGTCCTTGACACTCTCTTTCATAACACTGTCTGTGTCACTCAGACTTTTCCTAATAACATATGTGCTTACATCCTTTTTTTTGCACTTCACTTTTTTGGTCCCCACTGCTGCCCATTTACACACAGACACATGGACAAGCACGCATCACCACACACACTTAATGTACTGCATAGTATCAAATTCTGATAATTACAACCCTCTTTTCAGACATATGATAGTTGTTTTTGAATCCGAACAGTCCGACTCTTAATGCATGTGTGTAGCTGCAGACTAAAAGAGTAGAAGGGCACAGTGTGTTCTCGGCTTCTCTCTGTTCTCTCGTCTCTGGAACATATTCCCACAGCTCTAAAGATGCTTTGAACTGGAGAGACGATATTCAATATTCAGCGCCCTTCTCAAATGTTCCACTTGTGCAAGATGATCAAATGCAGCACTCTTTTTGAGAATTACCACACCCTGAAACTGACGTCAGTGTTGCAGAATGACACCTAAAACATTAAGCCAAGTAGAGGAGGGAGGGCCAGTTGCATTTTACAGGAAATGACCTTCAAGCAGATTTTGAGGGAAAAGAATTGGCAGTAGTAGCAGCAGTAACAATCAAAGGACATTCATGTATTTTGCTGAATCACAACAGTATGGAGACAGTATCACAGTAACACACATCGTGTCTCAGCTGACAGCCAAGTCATCGAGCATCTTCAGTGTTAGACACCAAGTGTCTCCTCTAATTGAGTCTACTGCCCTGTAGGAGGCTCGCAGTATTTAGCATATCAAAAGCCATGCTGTCCTGTCATGTGCATGTGTGTGTGTTTCTGCGGCACAATCTCAGAGACAACCTGTAGCATGACGCTCAGCTCTGGGGGTGCTTTGGCGGATCGAGTGGCGCGGGCCCAGCAGGGGGTGAGAAAGGTCGACCATGTAACCTTTAATTAGCTGACATTTGCCTCAAAGGCTGGCACTACAGGGGAGAGAGGAGGGGCATGTGTTGCTGCTAGAAAAGCAGAACAAGGAAGCCTCTTTCATAGCTAAAGGCCATGCTGCTATTGTTGAAGCCACGGGACTAGGAGGGGCTGAGACAACTGGCTCAAAAGATAAAGCAAAGCAGCAAGGCTCATTAGGAGGTGGCGCGTGGTGAAAGCCAAGCTGCTGAGGTAAAGGTGATGATGATTGCCATCACTGAGCTGTTTTCCTGACAGCCGACACTAAAGAGCAACTTAACACCCTGTTTTAGCTTGACAACGCTCAAAAACCTCCACGGAGTAGTACTGATTGAAACACTAGCTAACATTAAAAAGGCTACAGAACGGAACAGCTGTAATAATGGAAAATGACAAGAATGAGAGCAAGTTTGCCAGAAACATGTTTTGGAGTCCAACACTGGCTTCATAGTCACACACTTTTGACCTCCTGACATCTTTGCAAATGATTACTCCAAACTCCTAAAGCAAGTTGAGTTGATTTCTGATTGTATGTGTCTTTGGTCAATGGAGCTGTATTACTCATTTCTCAATGTGACATGATCCTGACTTGTCATACTTTGCCACTTGGACAGAATCTTGATGCAGAAGGCGTAGGGGGTAAGAAGGGGTCAGCAAAAGTACTTTGTTATGGTTAGGAAAAGGTTGCAGTTGATGCAAGTCACATGAGGCAACTCACAAAGGGTTCGACAGCTAGGTTAAGGCAACAAAACTACTTGGTTACGGTTAGGAAAAGATTGCGGATGTCGCCAAAAAACACCCTGCTTTGAGTGCCACGAATGGGGCAAGGAAAGACCTGGCTTGGATTGGCACAAACACAGCAATTGATGTTGTTTGTTGGTCTCGAACGCTGCTTTCCTGGGTCAAAGTTGGTGTTTCTTGGTAACATTCACCTCCACTCCCACCCACCCTGAGCCAGCTTTTATGCTCTATAAACTATATCCGTTGCTCTGAGCGTCTAATGAAGCTCTAGCGAAAGTTGGCCTTTAGCATAGTTTCATGCTTAGGCTGTAACTGTCTTCGTCACCCTGCCATTCCTTCACTCCTTGCACGCATGCTCACGCTCTATCTCTGGCTGTCAGTATTCGGGGCTGTCAATTGAGTCATCAGCTGTTGTACAGCTGATCCAGAATCAACCAGTAACCCAGCAAAACACCTTCTCCATCAGCCTATCGTCTTACTGCCCCTCATTTTAAATATGGTTCTTTTTTTGCTCGCAGTCCTTTCATGGTGCTGCTGTGCGTACCCTCCACCTCCCCATCACTACCTAGTCTTCTTGGATACAACCTCTATTTGCCTCAGCAGTCATCAACCAAAGTCATCAGCCACCACCTCCACCAGTGTCTAGACTCCATGGGGGGATTTATCTTGCTGCTGCTCAGATGTCCCACTATCACAAATAATCTCCCTATGGTGTGTAAGTGCCAAAGAGTTTTGTTAAATCTCATCAACGCAAATCTTTTAATCTGTACACTTATATTTCGCATTAAACTTCACCTTTATTTAATTCTTTTGTCTCTCCTGCTTGAAATATGAGTTTACATTGGAGGTAGTGGAAAGACGTAGCATCTCAGGCACTTAATGGTGCCACCGGCGTGATTACAGTGACTCTGGTTTGCCCAAGCGATGTATTTTGACGCTCTGGGAGTGAGCCTGCTGCTTCAATTAATACTTGGACCAAAGTGAATTGATCGTATTTACAATTAATGTGGATTCATGGAATGAGGACTTGTGCAAAAAATAGTGTATCAGGGCAAGCGCCAGCAGCTCTCTAAATAAACATCTTTTTTTAAATTAATAATTTCACTTGTCTCTGAGTCCAACTGTAAGTAAACATAGAAAGAAGCTGGCTGAAATGGCCATTATGTCTAATGGGAGGTTCACGAGATGCAAAATAATGTGATTTATTTAAAACAAAACAGAACAAATGAAAGAATTTTCTCAGGCACACTCAGTATGCTCAGCCTTGTATAAACAGCGGTTTTGCACTGAAATAGGCAATATTTTACCAACCTCAGAGATGTATGAGGCCTTTTCTAACAGTCACAGTCAATACCCACAGTCTCTCAGTTGCATTCAGTTTAATGATCCACGAATTAAATTCTGTTTTCCTTTCTCAGAAGCTGACATAAAAGAATTACCCGGCAATTACCAACTAAAGTCTTTCTATCAAAATAAAGTCATAATGAAAAGTAGGTCAGACGGCTCTGTAATGATGATGTCTAGGGAAAGAGCTGTGCTAATATTCACAGGATATTTTTTCTTTGACTCAGCATGAGATTTAGTGTTTATACTGTCATGCTATGATTTTGATTAGAGTTATCTAAAAAAATATTAGAAACCTTTTTTTATGACATTCTTTAGAAGTCATCTTGTGATGAATTCTGGTGGTTCATTTCCCATTGATATTATTCCTTTTTTTAATGCAGTGTGTACTGGATGTAGTAGCTTGTAGGTTTTGTTGATGTTGCCGATTCAAGTTTTGCAATTTGCAAAGGCTTTGAGATTTACCGTCTGTTTCCGTAGTAAAAGAGAAGACTTAAGAAAGCACATTGAGTTGTCGCCTGCTCATTTCAGCTGGCAGATTTGTTTTGTGTTAATAAGCCTGGATAAATGCTTTGCACCGTCTATTAGTGCTGAGAAACAGATGGGTCTGTTGCAGCCCCGGTCACACCAGTGCTGTGTGAAGACAGGACTGCTTGGCTAGGTGACACCTCAAC
This sequence comes from Epinephelus fuscoguttatus, assembly GCF_011397635.1. Classification (NCBI taxonomy): domain Eukaryota; kingdom Metazoa; phylum Chordata; class Actinopteri; order Perciformes; family Serranidae; genus Epinephelus; species Epinephelus fuscoguttatus. The sequence goes on along the minus strand of NC_064763.1, from coordinate 35,275,610 downwards.
CATCTGCAAGCGTTTACTACTTTGAACGGGATGCTTAGGTGACACAGCAAAAAGGAGTGCAAGATGAAAGAGTTACACTGTCAGATGAATCGGATGAAAAGTAAAGGGGAAAAAAATAATTTGGGAAATACTTTTTCAGCTTCTAAAGCCAGATCCTGTACCATACACTGACAATGACTAAACTAGGTTGCAATTTATGATCATCAGTCATTCTTTGTCAGGGCAGTCGCACATGAAATTGTACCACTTGTAGGTGCACATTTTCCAGTCTGATTCTCAGACTTTTTTCATCTCAGAGTAAAAAGGCATATTATGATAATCGAAAACACTTTGCATATGAATTGACAGCTGTGTATGAATCATTCAGCCAAAAAATAGCAGAGAAACACAAGGACGGGAAAGGAGGTATAAATTAGGTGTATGAAATATAAAGATAAACTGAGATAAGGGTGAAAGGTAAACGGAATGAAATGAAATGGGAAAATGGTCAGACTGAGAGAGAGTTGGTAGACTGAGTCAGACAGCTATACATTTACTGAGTACGAGTGATAAAGAGCTGTAGGTATAATTTGAGAGATGAAGGCAGGGTATCAACCTATTCTCATATCGTCTTTATGATGTCAGCTAGCAACGTTTTGTCTCACCCCTCTGGGTCTTGATTGTGACGCACAGGGCACTCTTTAGCACGTCTATATGACGCACAGCTGCAACATAATGTTGTGAAATGGTTGTGGTTAGGTTTAGACAACAACATAACTTTATTAAGTTTAGACAAAAGATCATGTGTTGGGTTAAAATAAATGTTTTTTATGTAACCTAATGTTACAAATACTTCATGTGAGTGACATTAGTGCCAAACAACCTTACGGAAATTACGTTACTTTCAAACAATGGTGACTTTTGGTTTCACACAGGATGTACGTATGTAAGTAACATTAAAACAATGGTTGAAACAACATTGACTTTTGTTTTTGCATGGGTCAGGACCCGTCCCGTGGGTGACCTATCCACCTCCCACCATACGGGGACTTTCTTGCTCTTTACACCACATTAGCTGCTCTCAGCGTCAAGCATTGCCTCAGATCTGTTTACACAGGAGTTAGTTGAAAGCCCAGTGCATCTCGTAAAGGCAATAAAAGGTGCCTTTGGCGTCGATGTTACACGCCAGGTGCATGACAAAGCATCAGTATTCTGGGACCCAGAATGGGCCTTGCATAGTGAGAGAAAACAGAATGTAACACATAGTGCTAATCTGTACAGATAAATTGAGAAAATGAAATGAAGAGCTAATAAGACGACTTGGACAAAACAGGGAACGAGGGGAGGAGATTTCAACCTCTTTCACACATAGTTCCTGGTAACTTACTTGGTTAACCTTTCAGGCGGAGCTAGCAATTTCACTATTCACACATGCACTACATACATTTAAGATCATTTCCGTCTTGCACCTTTTCACACATGCAGTGACAATGCTGGAATATATGGAACATTGGACGGTCATGCAGATGCCGAAACTAAAACTAAGAACATGGCAGAGCTGTTTTTGTCCAGTGCTAATGCCATTGTAATGTATTTAATATTCAACAAGTTTGTGATACAAGTAATGTTTTTGTGTGACCTACTTGAATCAGAAACACACATTCAGTACCTTAAGTGCCAGTAAATGTCATCGTCAGAGTTTTGTAACTGGTTCGCCTGCTCCATGTGACGACATGTTCTGTAACCTTTTATGTGCTTGTCCCTGTAATGTGACTGCTTTCATTTACAGAACAGCTGTGCTTGCATTTTCCCTGAAATTTTACAAGGTCTTGAGGTGTGAAATGGGCAGTGCAGATATCCCCGAATATTGATCCCTGCTCCCATTTATACATGACCCCATGCAGGTTGCCAAACAGGGAAAGACTGCATATGTGGAAGGGGCTATAAAGAGCTAAGGCTGAGTGAAGAGACAGAGACAGAGAGTACAAAGAGCAAATTGAGTTGAGTAGGGTAAAAGGACTGAAGTGAGCGATGGAAAAAAAAAAAGAATGGAGGGAAAAATTTGGGTCTTTTCTGAGTGAGGAGTGAGACGAACGGACAGGAGAGCTCGGCGCAAGCTGATCCCCTCGGCTTTTCTCTCGGTTGACTGACCCTACAAGCTATTAGCAGGATCTAATGGCCTCATTACAGCCTTCTATCAGAGGGAGAGGGGTAACTGAAGCCTGTGCCTGGTCATATGATACTGCGCTGATACTAGAGTGGGCCAGCACACCTGACAACGGAGGCTTAGACACACACACAGGTCATACAACCACACAGCCACACACTCCGATTATTCAAAGAGCTAACAAGCTGAAAGCATGCACATCTTCACACGCATATGCAGAAGCCAAATAAGAACACGCACACACACCTGTGAGGTCAGTCATTTAGTTCTCGAAGGAGCTGCACAAAAACATTTTATTTAAATCAGAAACAATGTATGTGTGTATGCTCTTTGTCACAGATACATTTCAAACGGTACTGCATGTACTGAGGTTCCATGTCCGACCCGACTTACATTATGTCTGACACTCGTCTGTTTTCTGGATTTGGGCAACCTGACAAATAGATGATTGTTCTCAGCCATATGAAATTATTTAAAATTAATATTTAGTGGATTTCCACTTAAATTCCATTTTTTAAATCCATAGTTGCTACAGTGAAATTGGTGTTACTGGTTTCCTGGGAATAGATTGCAGGCAGTTTAATCAGAGGCTCTTTCATGGCTCTGCTGCTTTAGTAGTTCTCTTTCCCACTCCAGAATAAAAAAAACGGGAGAGCTGTTTGAGATTGTGCCTCTCCCTCTCTGTCACAAAGGAGAGTGGAGGAGCTCTGGAAGCCCCAGAAAGCCCACAGCTCAGCTACATCACACACTCCAAACAAGCAATACACACATAAACACACATGAACACAGTTGGGGCATAGAAATATGCACACGCTCGCAGATACACACAGTGTCAGAATCCCTCAGTTCTAAGTACCCACGCCCACCAGCCATTGAAGAGCGAGTCAGACAGCCGCTGCCTTTGAACGTGAATTGAAAGCCCAACTAGACCCATAGAGGCTAACAGCTCCAACCCAGCAAACTGCTGCGTCTCTCACTCACCCTTTCTTCTTCCCGTGAAAGAAAAGCAGCACTGACAAGTTGTGAGAACGACACAGGTGTACATGCATGTGTGTCTGTCGCCGCGTTGAGGCACATGGGTAAACATTTCGTGTATGTGTATGACAGTAGCAACTTCGGAGCTGAGAGATGTTCATTCCTTATTCATTATCAGATACCGAGTACATGTGGTTGACGAAAGTCAGGCTTGACAAGTCCCTAGTCTAATTTGGAGCTGATATTTGGGAGACGGAGAGCGCCAAGCAGACACTGAAAGCAGCCAGTCGGCACTAAAAAGCCAAGGCCAAAACTCACATCACAATTACCAGTGATGAATAATTCACAGAGTCAGAAACATTCAGAGAGTGTTACAGAAAAAATGTCAACTCTCTCCTCCCTCTTTGACTCTGTATCTCTGCCTGTAGCTCCTCCTGTCTGTCCCCACGTCTGCCTTTCTGACTGCTTGGATACATTGCTCACTGCCAAAATCTCTCTCCGTCTTTCTCCTGCAGGCAGACACGTGAGTTAGATGCACAAGCAGGCAATTAATGATCTTTTTGGAGCAGACTAGCTCGTAAACATTCTATCATGTTCAGAGTGCAAAACCTCCTCCCATCAACTAATCTGCTGTTGTGAGCCGGGTGAGCTGAGGGAGATTTTCGACAACGATAATGCTCAATTCACCATTTCGTGGTGGCGAGTAGTATCAGAGAGCTGGCACCAGCTGGCACCTTAATCTGCATTTATGAAATAGGAGTGTATAATTTCTCTCCACTCTCACTACCCTCCCTCCTGGTTCTTCTTTTTCTTCCTCTGCTAGGAAATAAAACATTAACACACTCCATGAATAAAGAATACTTCACTTGAAGACATGACAAACGCTCGCCATTTCGAGAAGCTGATGGAGAGGAAGAGTAATGACTTAGTCTGCCTCCATGCAATCTGCAGTGCTGCATATCTCCATCCACGAGAAGACCCACTGAGAGTTTTTTTAAAACCTCCTTTCACCTTCCATTAACCAGTTAGGTGAATTAAGACCATATTCCCTTTTGGCAGCTTGGCAAAAGGCCTCTAGAGGAGAAGGGGATGAAGGAGCAAATAAATTATTTGAAGCGGAGCTATGCTTTGTGCCACTCCCTCAGAGAAAAAGACAGATCCTGCACAGCTGAGACTAAGAAATGAGGATGAGGGAGAGAAGAGCATGGGAAAGAAAAGTACAGTAGGTAGAGAAAAATAGCACGAGAGGGAAAAGGGGGAGTGGTAATGAGAGGGATTATGAGGGAAAGGCACTGTATACTGTGTGTGTGTGTGTGGGGGGGAGAGAGAGAGAGAGAGAGATGGGGAAAAGAGATCATAGCTTGCAAAAGCAAATCCTCCTTGGCTGAAATAGGCTTGCTGCTGCAACAGCTGGGTCTCAGTACGCTTCAGGAAACTGAATAAATAGACTGGACGATTTCCATGGAATGACCAAACCAACAATGTGTTCGTCCATCTTTCAGTACTTTACAACTTTAAGTGGCACTCAGCCCCTAAGCTTATATGTTGCTGTTGAAGATGAAAACCTTTAAAAATGTGTCAGTAGTATAGTATATAGGCTTACATTTACCAGGTGTCTTGAAGATGCTGCTGGGAAGTATTCTTAACCCCCCCCCCCTCCAAAAAAAATTTACTCAAACAGGCGTAAATAGTGCGCGTTTGTTGGGGACTTTTTGCAGCCGTAGATTAATACACATCTGGCGGTCTAGTTAGTGTTTACATGAACAAGATGTTGCATGTGGGATAGAGTCAAAATAAACTACAGTGTCCATTTTTATGGTCATTTAAGAACATTTCATCCAGGGCAAAGGTGTGGAAGTTTTTTTAATAGATTTTGGACAACTATTGAGGTCTATGAAACACAAAATAAACTCCTGTATATATGGCTTTTGCTGCACAGATAGTCGTTACAGTTTCAGTTTTTTCAGAGGCTTTGTTAAGAATCCGAAAACTCTAGAATATCTATCTAATTTTTTTTTTTTTTTTTTTTAATACAAATACTCGAAAGGAGTACTTTCTTATAAAAGGTGCGATCCTGGGGGTGACCAAGTTGTCTCAAGCACTTCAAGCAGACAGTGGCATCTATGATCGCCAGCATGACAAGACTATGGCAGAAATGGGTGTGATTTTTTTGATGACGTGTTAGGTGTACATCTCACCGCCAAGAGACTTAAAAAGCAAATTAGTGAGACAATGAGGTCAGGAGCTCCTTACCCTTAGCCCAGATGACGAGATCAGCCACAATACCACAGGGACAGTAAATGATTATTATTGCCATATCATGCCCTGTTATTGTTCAGAAAGGGCTGCCGATGCATATGTTACACCAGAGACCAATACTGTTGTGTTAAACGCTGCACTGGTTATGCCTCTTTTGCTTCCGGGATGCTGGCATGCTGTCTAAAATCACACACTGGGGTGGCAGGATGCCACCACTGTTGGGTTGTGTCTAAAAAAAAAAAAAGCAAAAGTAGCATAATAAAGAGATACAAATGCATGACACTGACAAAGCTATTGAATCCTCGATACAATAATTAAAGCTGCCTAGTGGAGTTTTTACATATAAACCAATGTCCGTTACATTACAGCCACTGCCAAACGAGTTATTAGGATGATCATTGAACGCATCTCCACCACACAACAGTCTCTGGTTTGCTTAGAAGCACTATTGCCTCTCAGGAGCGACATTCCTGCGCTGTCGCACAGGAAATGACGCATTTGACGTAGAGTTCAAAGAGCGCATGCGCAGTTGGAAATGTCGGAGACAACGAGGCTAGCAGAGGAGCTACTGAAAGATGTCTGAAAACCCAAAGAAACGGCCCACGAAAGCTTCCGAAGCCTCTGGAGCTGGTCCCACTGGTCCTCCCCAACCGCCGCGACGTTCAGAAGAAGGAAAAAAGGCAAAACGACAGAGTGACAAACACAGAAATAAAGCCCGTTTCACAAAGAGCGCACAGAGCACAGACCTCCACCGACAAACCCATTCATTGTGTATGTGCTACTGCGGCGCAAGAGCGCACCGCTCTGCCATCGAGCTGTCTGTATTGTAATGAATCACTCACGAGCAGGAGACCAGAGTAGCATTCGGGAAAAAGGCCTGTTTATTTGTGCACTCCAAAAACTCCGGTAACACTCCAGGGGGGTAACACGTAAAAGTCTCCATCCCAAACTCTGACTCTTCTAGTGTAGCACACTTCATACACACATACTCACTTACAGTACCCAGCGGGGCAGCCCTCCCCCTCTCTGCTCCACCAATCTCCAGCCCGCACACTGACTGACAGCTGACTCCACTCATACCACACTCACCACTGCCCCAGGGTGGCTACAGTATATTTGTTCATAGCAAATGAAGCAACGAAAATTATTGGGTGGTAAATAGGTGTATCATTTAGCTTTGTGCGGTGCGGGAGCGTCACTCGTATTGCCAGCGTCATCGAACGGCGCATGCTGACTGTTATTGTTGCAGTACTCGGAAAAACACGGCAGATGGCGCAAATGGGCAAAACTAAACAGGGCAGCTTTAATAAAAGAGCACATTTTGCAATAGCAACAAAGTGTAATAGTGGCTTCTTGAAGATGTATCCTGGTCATGTGCGGTTTTATTCATTCATTCAATATACGTAACCACTTATCCCATTGAGGGTCTGTGAAAGGAAGCCAGAGACCCCAGAGAAAACCCACGCTGACACTGGGACAACGTGCAACCTCCACACAGAAGGGCCCCAGCTGGCTATCTGGTTCGAACCCTGAAACCCTCTTGCTGTGAGGCGACAGTGCTAACAGAGCCATCATGTTGGACCTCAGGAAGAATAGCGATGGCTATGCTGCAGCTAATGGGGACCCTACATAAAACTAACTAACAAGCTAACCCCGGTTTTATTCAGTTAGTCCATTTCCAACAGGTTGTTTGAACACTTAGAATCTGCTAAAAAAAAAACAGTGCGACCTTCATGCATCATGGGTGTATTGTTTATGTTTCACTGTGAGATTCACAAACTGATCTTCCTGAGGTCTGTCTGAAGGATCGCTATTCATCTCTGTCAGTTTGATAGGAACCACATGAGTAGTTCCTGATCCACTTAAATGGGCAGTGTGTTTGCTAAATGAAACAGTCAGGAATATTGACTTGTTAAAAGCATCTACTGGCTGACAACATGCAAGTCTTTCCATTATCCAGGAGGCAACAAAATGCACCTGAGGATTCAGCCTGAGATAATTGTTGTTGATGTCAAAGAGGCTGTGGTGAGGTAAATGTATGCACATACACACACATTGATGCCTTCCCCTTTCACACACTTGCCATTTATCTTTCCACTTGTTTGGAGAGACTCGTCAAGTCTCTGAAGGTGTCATCTAATTGAGACTCTGTCTGTTGTCTGTAATTCAAACTCCTCAGAGAGCTTAGGGTTAAAAACACTGACTCACCTACCCTGAAAAAACCTAAACCTGACACATGACACCCCTGAGGATGATCATATTCTGAGCATGATGGTTAAAAATGAAAATACACACCCCAAAATATATTTTTCCATCACAACAGGATTATATAGCCAAGAAAAAGGGACTGATACATAACCTGTGGTGGAATTTGATGAATGTATTTGTGTCTTTAAAAACATGGGTCCATTTGTCAACTAATAGTAAGAAGTTTTACACTGTGATTTAAGTTTTCTTCAATTCTTGATAATGATGAAAATATTAATTTAAACCATAGCTCTGGTTATTACAACAGTTTTGGCCATAATTTTTAATCGTTGATAATAACATTTTATTTCGAGATAAGTATTATAAACACTTCCAAGATTGTCCCTACTTTCTAGGCTTCAAGTTAAATCTGTTTCCATTTAATAACACAGTGGAATTAAATTAACTTCCATCTTGCGTCATATTTGATGCTCTGAGGCTCCTGTATGTCCCATGACGATGCTGCCGTCTCTTTTATTTTCCATCCAGGCTCTGTCAAAATGAGCTGAACTGCTGTTGTTAACCTCATTGCTGCTCTCTCCCAGTTCCCTTGAGATAGATCGTATTTGCCATACAGTGGCATACAGTGCAGGAGCTCATTATTGAAAATAATTAGCAATACTAAACACGGAGATGTGTGTGTCACTGCTGCAATCATGGTGTTATGGATCCCAGTATGGTTACAGAGGGAGACAGAACTCCCTCCCTCCAAGATCTATAACCTGACCTTGACTAAACTTTGAGATTTCTATGATGCTCACATAGCTTTTAAATCATATTCCTCAACTAAAATTGCTGTTTTTTTTTTAAAACAACAACAACAACAACAACAACAACAACAACAACAACACAGTGCTAATGCCTTGAACTTAGGTGAGATACATAGACTTTAATTGTTGTCAGCATTTGTAAATCAAGTCCATAAATAATTATTTAAAAGGTACCACACAAGGCTCAGTATTAGGCCCCCTGCCGTTTACTCTTCACATAAGTATTTGTTTTCCAATTGAGCATTGTCATTTTAGTTTTTATGCTGCTGACACCGTCTTGTATGCCATTGTCTCTACTACAAACAAGGACTTTCTGGTACTACTTGAATGATCTGTGACACAAATTGAAGTTAGAAACACACTCTGAGGGACTCTGTAGTTACACTTAGTGACATTTTTTTTTTTAAAACTATTTGTGTTTGTTTAATAAGGATGTCTTAAGGCTGTCACTTGTATCATGGAAATAAATAAAAGTAAATGTTGACAAGGGTTCAATAACTTAACATTACCAAATATATCATTAACTCAATATAACTACAACCACTTCATGAGAGATGTTAAATTCATCCAGTGTGTTGCTGATGCTTTCTGCAAAATGGACAGCTGTGTGGCTTCCTCTCAGTACCTTAGTACACCGTACATTATTGTCAACCTCCCATGAGTATGAAGTACAGTGAGCTGTGACTGTGTCATAAGTATGTGTGGCTAGTGTTTCTACGTATGTTGTTGTACAGTGGCACTATGCATTTTAAGAAAGTGGTGTGACTTGTAATTTTATATCATGGCTCCAGCTTTATCATGCATCCTGAAAGCCCTTGTCAATGGTTGTACACTTGCCCTTGCTCTACTCGCCTGTGGTGCCTCCACTGCCTTACTCGGGTGGCAAGCTAACGTTAGCAAGTGAGTCTGTACAATTGTTAGTGTTGTAGATTAAGATGGCTGCAAATACAAACTAGACAAACAGACGTTTTCATAGCAAACAACTGGCTTAAGCTTTATTTACTGATAGGTCAAGAGGGAATACAACAGGTCAAGCTGATAGTAAAAAAAAATTTAGTGTCCTTGGCTGGATCACAGAGCAATCTACTTTAAATGGTCTTCTGGCTTATAAACAATCTGTTGTGCTCATAGACATTTTGAAAAAAAACATTACCTTGTTCGCATGAATGGTCAAATTTTGTGTGATAACTGCTCTTGTGGGAAGGATCTGTCTTGTTGTGAACAGACCCTTTTACTGTTAGTAAACAGTATGATGTTTTTTGGTGGACAAGGCTTAGCTGGAGGCAAAACTTTCCTCCACAGACAATATTTAGCGCTGGCTAGCAATTTCTGTTGGCTTGTTTTAGATAATGGAGGAAGATGATGCGAGTGGTGCTTTTGGAAATACTCAGTCCAAGTGCTGCAGCACACTCTGGCACAAACTGGACTGTTAGTAAAATCTGAGCACTGTCAGAATGTACTGCTTGGTGATCCAGAGCAACGCACTGTTGCAATGACTGAGCACACTCTCAGCACTCTGTCTGGTGAGACGGAGCAGCAGAGCACCAAGTGGAATGAATTTGTGATTAAGAGTTTGTTAATTCATATAGAAACATAGTCTCCATTTATACATAGTTGTCTTCATTTTTGTTAACGGGCAGTGGTGGCTGGTATGTGATAAAATTTAAGTTTTGAGCCATGACTCCTTCTATTCTGGCTCCCACTAACACAACAAGATGACATTTTAGGTCTACTATGTAGCCTACAGCCCTGTGGTGGAGAGTCATGTTTTGCCTCCAGCTAACAAACTGATGTCATTAGTGGGGTTTCCATCCAAATGTATTGAAATTTTTGAGCGAATTTTGTGAAAATGCGCAAAAGAAAATGCGAATTTATGCCCGTTTCCATTCGTTGTTGTCTTGCAATTATTGGGAGTCAACAGGAAGAGCAGTAGGTGGCGCGTCTCCTGAAAAATGAACAAAAAAAAAAACACCCCGTGGAAGAAGAGTGCGCCATGAGATGACGTCATAAGAGAGTGTCTTATGCCCACTGTAAACAACAACATACTCAACTGACCATGGACAGATTCCTGATAAACCTGTCGGGTCTTTGGAGAACTCTGGTTAGCATTTTGTCAGCGTTCACAGCGCACGTAACCATCTTGAAGAAGAGACGACAAAGAAGAAGTTTAATGTTAAGAGTACTGTCGGAAATAGCTGGAAGGAGACCACCGCGTCGTTCTCTGTGTGTATGAGAACGTAGGCGTGTGAGGGACTTTTGGGAAGTAGTTGTCCAGCAGCATTTCACTCATGAGCTCTGGCTGAAACATTTCCGTATGTCAAGGGCCACATTTGAGGATCTGTGTGCCAGTACGTCATTGTTTATTCGCAAAAGCTGTTTCCATAGCAAAAAGTTGCATTTTCCTTTTATCAATACGCTGACAAATCCACCCCCTCCAAGCGTATAAACTTTTTTTGCTAATTTTCGGCCTTTTTTCGAATTTCTGGCGTTTCCATCCAAGTTTTTTTCTGCAATTTTTGAAAATGCGAATAAAAATAGGTGGATGGAAACCCCACTATAACCCCACTACCCTAGATGGACTCATTTGGACATCTTGTCATCATATTGAACCAAACTACTACCAAGCACATTCTTTTGAGGTCATGATCAAACATGTAAATAGCATAATTACTGTGTTGTTACATTGCATGCGATTAATGTCATTATCATCATTACTACCCTCATTATCATCAAATTCATCAAAGACCAACGGAAGGAGAATGTGTACATCCTGCATTTACACACATAGAAGGCTTTAAGTGTATTCGCTCCCCGCACCAAAGTCAGCACGTCCACATCTGAGGGAGGAAATTATATATTCAATTTCCATGGAGATGAGCTGAGAGTTACTTTCAGCTTCTCTTCCTATTTGAAGCTAATGAATGCAGATTGAAAAGATGTTGATTCCGTCTAAACAAACGCCCCCAACACCTGCACATCAAGTGGCAAGTCTGTCCTCTCCAGCACTAAAATAGAAAACATAATTTAAATATTCATATCCCTCAGTGGTCTCAATGAATAAGCAAATTAATAATCTGTCTCATTTAATTCTCTCTCTCTCTGTCTTTCCTGTGGAGGTATAACAGCGTGGACAAGAGCAAGTGGTCTGCTTTACGTTAAATGGCGTAATTTGTCATCTGGGGGTGTTGATGAATTAGTGTTCTCTGTTGCAGTGATGCTTCCTATTAGTCATGATCTGAGAAGGCCTCTCTCTCGGTGTTTACCTCTGTGCTCAGTCACCAGAGTGGAGGAGTAAGTCAGAACAATGGATGGACTACGGACATCACAGTGCCTCACATATTGGAGCAAAGCTCTACTCAGGTTGTCCCTGCTAAAAATGTATGCACTTACAGTACTGTAAGAGTTATTAGAAGACAAAGAGTATACATTATGTTCTGCTCTGGTTGCCTTTATTAGTGTTCCAGATGAAATGCATGGGGCACAGGCGTGATGCATCACATAGGCGGATTGAAGTGGGCTTTTTTACCTGCTACAGACTCCATCTTTTTAGCGTTTGGTTGCCTGTCAGCTTACTGTGGGGGTATTGAGTTTTGCCAAGTCATAATTCAGTTGGCTATGCAGGCTTTGGAAGTGTGAGAATTAATTAACTGGATTGTTTTAACTATATGATGCATTGATTTGATTGATTTATCTCAATGTAAAATGTAAAACACCTACAAGGCTGCTCTGCTGCATTGCATTGCCTCTGGTTGTTGCACTGCATTCGCACCCTATCCAAACTATTGTTTGGTATGCATTTTTAATTTCTTCCCTAGCTATTTGGGATCAGTAGGACCTGATAAGTATAAAAAGCCCAGCACTGTCAACAACAATTAAGTCCTAATGTCCTCAAACGAGGCGATAATAAAGTCCCAGTGTCTTCAAACGAGTACTTTCTAATTAACAGCGTCTTAGCTTGTTACTGTGGCTAAAATTAGTCAAATTTGTTGCCATATCAATCTACAAACATTATTCATCATAAATAAACCAGTTTCAACCATAAAATGTGATCAGGTATGGACCTTGTCCACTTGTGTGTCAGGATCGGCTGCAGACTCACCTGGCAGAAGTGGCTCCTATCTTGTTTTTGCATGGATTGGTGTATTGTGCTCTTAATACCGCTACGTGGCACAAACATGTCCACAAATGAGGACAACAGGTCTAAGTTTAGTAGAATGAAGTATAAGGTGCAACAAACCCAAAATGTGATGTCCACGTATGAGGACACGGGGTCTCAGGAGGATATATAAATTCTAATGTACATTTCCACTGCCCAAATTCCATCAGTACATTAAATCATATTATACTCATAAGAAGCTTAACAATAAAAGGAAGGCAAAATGACTTGAATGTGAAAACATCTGCAGAAATGGTTGACTTTCACTGACATTATCTTAACACGTTGAGGAAAAACTTACAAGTGGGAAGACTGAAATCAATTAGATCAAAAGAGTCGCGAGTATGAAATGACTCTGTTCTTGTACAACTGGAATTAGTTTTGTGGAATTTACATTATGTTGATTTCATAAAGCTAAAATTGGGGAAAGCGGAACTGTGGAAATTTGGAATAAAAGTCTCTAATATAACCCTGTTATAAATAGGGACTTAGTTTTGTGTGCCACTGAGGTAAATCAATCCACTGTAACCACACATGGGACGTCACGCTCAACACAAACCCATGACTCCAGTGTCAAAATCCTGTCCTTTGTGCAACCACCCACACTGACGACATTTACTTGTGTTCAGTTTAACAATGACACTTGCAGGATTGATGAAAAAATGGCAGTGAATACGTTTCCTCCCAAATGTATTTGGCAAAGCAAATGAGAAAATAATATGAGACAGGGTTGCTGTAGTTTTGTATTTTATCTGCAATGTCCCAACATAAATTAGAAAAATATATGTTCATGTTATACCAGTTAGAAAGAAAGGGACAGTTTTTCACTTTTTGCTCACTTAATGTATTTATGTATTTTGGCAGCATCATTGGCTGTAACAGGATATCCCAATTTCCTTGAGTCACTTCAACAACTTAAAATAATAAAGTTGGGCCGTAGCCATGTCTTTCTTGGCCATGCGAGTCGATGGCTCTGCCATAGCAGCAGATATTTCTGCCTAAAAAGCACTTAACCTGCATTTTACAAATGAAATAAGGCATTGAAACAGCAGTGGGGACAGAACTGGTGCATTTCATGATGGGCATAGTCTGCAGCTCAGGGTAAACTGTTGTGTCAGGTGTGACCTCCATGTCAAGACAGCTTGACCTTTCTGCACAGTGGTGGAGCAGTCATATTAGAAAATAATATTGAAGTGGACAGCCAAGGAGAAAAGAACACCAGGGTAGATAATGCTCAAACTAGGTGGTGAAAAACAAGAGAGACAGAACAGGGACGCGTACAGTAGCAGGAAGAGAAATAATGGGGTAACCAGTCAAAGACTATTTCAAAGAGTTATTTGTATCGATAGAGAGGGCAGCAAACACTTATCGGCATAATTAACCATTATTAATAAATAACTGCAATATAATAAATACAAACAAATGTTTCAGATGCAAGAAATGAAGAGAAACCATCTCACCTGTGTATGATACGCTTGCTGCGGAGGTATCCCAGGGCAAGGGCCAATTCACAGATGTACAGTTTGACGGTGCTCTCTGAGAAATGGACGTTCTGCTGGAGGTGATAGCGCAGGTCTCCTCCCAAGAGCAGGTCCACCACCATAAACATGTCCTCCTCATCCTGGAAGGAATACCTGCAGGGGTAGACAGGTCGTTAGTAGTGAAGAGTGACAAGACCGAAGGTGGTGGCGAGGGCAGGTGGTGGAGAAGACAGGGATCAGAAAAGAGGATGAAATGGAAATGGGTGGATGCATACGAGGGAGAGAGAGATGTGTGATCAGAATGAAGGGGGAGAAGAAATCAGAAACAAAAGTGAAAATAACAGTGATTACAGAAAGAATGAGAAATAAGACAGGATATTGTTGGTGGGGACAGGTTTGAAGCCAGGGTAAATATGGAGATGTGGAGGTAGCAGGAGAACAGAGAAGGAGGGAAATAAAGGGTGGAAGAGGAAGACAGTGGTGTCACATATTTACCATCAATCGGTGTACAACAAGGGTTTCCACAAGAAAAAGATGAATGTCTTACTGAGCAGAATGTTGTTTTTCTGACTTTTCATATTGCTCCAACGCTGAAAATATAAGAGTTTTACCCTTCAGCAAGAAAAGACGATGACAAGCGCAAATTGAATTCATGTTAGCCTTGTGCTCCTCAGGCAAATCAACCTTTATAAGACAGTGCGCAAGTCCTCCGTACAAAGGGTTTGACAAGAAAAAATGCTTCAGAAAAACTACCCATCAGTATTCAAACCCCATGATCTTTAAGAAATACAAAAAAATTTACGTCCGGAGCCTCCCAGGGTCTCTGAGGGTTGATGCTGCTCTATTCTGTATGACTTACAAGAAGCAGAAGAAAAACACTCATCACACTTACTCATATTGCATGGGGTGAGCACGTTGGCTGAGTCATGCCTGTGGAAATACTCATTATCCTGTCTTGAAGACTAACAAGCTAAGAAAATCCCTCAATATCTTGTACACAAGTGGCTATGATAGTTGGAAGGTAGGTATTTGAACATGTTTTTGGCAGCCTAGAAATATGCCTTGTAAACTGTAAGATATTATTCTTCTGTGTTGTCTTTTTCTTCCTTCTCTCCTTTTTAAGCCGTACAGTGATTATTTTTATTGTCTAGGTTTTATGCCTCCACGGCAATGGTAGCCATGGCCAAAGGCATTATTTTGTCGTCCAACCATCTAGTGTTGCACGGTGTACTGGTACCAACGGTAGACCGCGGTACTTAAACATGACGGTACATATGATGCCATAATGTTGGACAACCCACAACCCTGCCGGGTGTGATAAAATAAGATACGATAAGATCTTTATTGTCTTCCTTAGAAGAAATTTGTTTTGGACCTGCGAGAGACCGTCCACCGTCACACAGCCACCACATATACAGACAACATATAAATTAAGAAGACAAATATATACCCCCCGCCCCAACATCCCCAAGTATTGCACATTGCCCCTAAGTTTAAGAAGTTGACCTTGTGGGTTGAACGGGGGTACGGCGGAGGCTCCACCGTATTCCTGTCAAATATGGCGGTCATGTGCTCCGCGGTGCAAGGTAACGGCTTACCAGTGACCGAGAAGCCCGGCTCCAGGTCCAATAATTTCCTCTTTGTTGGTTTCATGACTGCCAAGAAGTACCTGAACAGCCGATCCGTGGCGGCACACAGGTATGTGACATGTCAGAGGGGAAACGAGCCGTTCACATTTCTCTCTTTGTGGCAGGTAACGGTCCACAAACCTCACCGCACTTAAGGTACTGTTCTTAACTTATCAGAGGAGGAGGGTGGCTGGTTGATTTTTATTTTATTTATTTATTTTATTTTGATCCCCCCTATGTTAATCACTTATTGATGCTGTTTTTGAAGTATGAATAAGTCAATAAGTAATTTATTCCATTGAAATATCATTGATGTATTATAGAAAAGTGATTTATCTTTTTATAAATGACAAAAGGCACATCTGCCTCATTTTTGTTGTGGTATTCTGATACTACTCAGAACCGTGACACTTTCACTGGTATTGTACTATGGGTCCCAATTTTGGTACCGTGACAACACTATAACCATCTATATGTGTGTGCGTCCACCCCATTCTAATGAACGCAATATCTCAAGAACATAACAAGGGAATTTCCTCCAATTTGGCACAAACATCCACTTTGACTAGACAATAAACTGATTGGAATTCGGTCGTCGAAGATCAAACATCAAGGTCACTGACCTCCCAAAACATGTTGGCCATAAATCAAGAACTCATACGCTAACTATGACACAGTTTCACTCAAATGTCTAAAAATGATAAAGTGATAACACTGTATATCCAAAATGCCGAAGGTCAGCTTCACTGTGACATTTTAATTTTCTTCAAAGCACTTTTCTGGCCACTATTCAACATTGTAACTCACGAACAAAAGCACAGACATCTTGTCAGATACTGAAAAGGTGACTCTAACCTCAGATGCCCACCTTGACACTGTGCTGATTGTATAGATCTTCTGTGCTGCCAGGGGTGAAATGTGTGTGAAGCATCTGTATTTTCATAGAGATGGATGTAGACTGTAACTGCAACTTGACTGGTATGAGGAAGCTTACTGCAAGGCACTTATTCTAGTTTAATAATGACCGTAATTTTTGTTACCTACTACAAAATAAGGTTTTGGGCCCTCATTTATTACCAGTTTAATTCTAACATTCTTGTTAATTAAAAAGATTTCACCATGCAAATTATGTGAGAAATAAAGACCAAAACTGTGCACCGAAATATTCCAGGTTGTTTACTGAAGAGCATTATAAACTAAGATAAAATACAATACGCCATCCGCATATTTAAACATACACTTAGGATGCACTCACCATCAGAGATGCATCCAATTGCTCTCTGGTTTCTAGAGCAAAAAGCAAATGAGGACAGTTACAACAGACAAAACACACCAGTAATCTCTGTTGTGATTACATTAGTGATCATCAAACAGATTATCCTGGCCTTTTTTTTTTTTTTAATGTGACATAGAGTGACATGCACAGTGTCACTGAGCATTTGTACCTCTTTTTTTCCTTCACCACTGGCAGTATGAAACGCTTATGCCATTTATTGAGCAAAGTTCTGCATCCACTCAGCAACATTGTCTGCTCAGATGGCTCGCTGCCCCGCTTTTCTCTCTATTTAGGGTTAACAGGATTTTCATGAGACTGGTGAGTGTCTTGCCATTTCATTAAAGCAGACCATTTTTCCTTATGTCAGTATGTGGTTTATAGATTTGGCATGGAAAACTGAACTGTCTGCTTCCCTGTCTCCAGCAAGGAAAGTGGCAAAAATGTCACTTCCTTTATTCAGGATTGAAATATTCGTATATTCTCTGCATACTGTATAGTATTTGTTTGCATTTGCCTCAGTCCTCTGTTTGTGTGTGAGTAATGTTCTGGGTGGCAGTGCTTCTTGTGGCCATCCATCTATTCATCCATCCATCAAGCACTGTCATGCACAGCAAGTCTTTATCAGCATGCGGCCCACTGCATCGCCATTTGAGAAGCTGTTGCACAAATCATCATTGATTTTACATGCTGAGAGTCCCACTGGGGCCACACTTTTTTCCCTCCCTTCAAAACGATGAGATAATTAGTTTCTCTCCCACAAGAAACTTATTCATGCAAAAATACTATTAAAAATAATTGCAGCAACCAACTTTTTTTTTTGCTTGCCTAAAGCGTTGCTCTGTGTAGTGTCTGCAACACAACGTTCTACAGATCTTCTGGAAAATACCACACTACCACCCCTCTCAAGTCCTTCAACATGTTGCTGATCTAAAAATGAGAAGACAACAATTTCACTGAAGTGGGTTTGAATGTGTTAGGTTTTGAATTTAAAGGAACACTTTTGGATTTTTCAACCTGGATCCTGTTATCCTATGTTTTTGTGTCTAAGTGACTAATGGGAACAACGGTTTTTGAATCTGGTCCAGTATTGAGTGAGAGCGCTGCAGCCAGCAGCAGCAAAACAGACTGCAGTGAAACCACTTGGGACTTAGGCACCATCAATTTATGTTCACTAAAAGGGCTTGTTTAAGTGTTATTATGGAAAACATCCCTACAATGATAGACCTGTTTTTAAGGAAAAAAAATGCAAGCCCTGAAACCACTATCACCAACCCACCAGACCCTGTTTAAATGAACAGTAATTTTAGGGTGCTTTCACACCTGCCCTGTTTGGTTCAGTTCAATGGCACTCAAGTATTTTTGCCCCCTAAGTGCAGTTTACTTGGGCAGGTGTGAACACAGCAGTCACACTCAGGTGCACACCAAAACAAGCAGACCAAACATTCTTGAAGAGGTGGTCTCGGTCTGGTTACAAATGAACTCTCCTGTGGTTCGTTTGAGGTGAGAATGTGTTTTCACCTTGATCTGAACCAACTGCAGTCACATGACACATTGTTTGGATTAAACATGAGCATGTTACAGTCCTGGAGGATTATTAATATGCACCTCCTCCTGTACTGCCTTAATATGCACATTCAGCACATCCAATGCATCAAAACATTGTTTTCTAGTTGGAGCCGCGCCTCGTTTTCAAACTGTATGCTTTGACTAAAATGAACAATGACAGCAATATAGTCCACGATGAGCAGCGCTAAAATCAACCTGCGTAGTTGTCCCTCCATTGTGACATTAGAAAGTGTTGCATTTATCTTGTAAGTGTACTCTTCTTCAACATTTGGTTTATTTCCTCGATTTTGCCCCCCGCAAGGCGTTTTATTTGGTCCACTTGTAAATGCTACTGTGAGAACACGAACCAACTCTAGGCAATTGTGCAACTTTGTTACAAAATTAGTCCCTGATACGGACCAAAGCAAGTGAACTCTAGGTCTGAAAAATAGGGGAAATAGGGTTTAGTATGAAAAATACCAAAGTTACCCATTGAGTAGGTTTTTTTTTTTTTCTTTTTTACTCCAGAGGCAGATCGGTCTTTGTAAGCACCATCTTGGCTCAAACTCAACGCTCAATGTCCGGGGGTAGCTTTTTGCCACGTTGGTGAACTCCGCTCCTCGGGGCCCTTCTCCAATAAACTGGAGGTGGTGCTTTTCTGCACTGGATGGTAGATTGATTGAGCTGACTCAAAACTGTCTGCTAAGGCTCAGATAATGCTGAGACCACTTAACATCTGATTGCCAATGGCCTCAGAGTGTGGAAAGACTATCTGTTAGATACTCGTCCTGAAGATGCACACACATTTGGCAAAGTCACAAAGAGGTGCATGACGATACAGCAATCTCCTTCCTTCTCAGTTTCAGATAAAAGATGCATTAAATATTATGATGTATTTTTATAAAATAAACTGGCAAAAATCAATGCGACATCTTGAATTTGAATGAGTGACTCTGTTCTGAACACCCAGATGCACAATCAACAAACAGTTCTCATGAAAATAAGTTTTGGGGTGGGGGAAGAAATGAGAAGAGGCCAGCCCTTCCCACTTAGTTTATAATACAGTACAGCTGAATGGATGGGCCCAGCTGCAATGCTATCAATCACTCAGACAAGCAGAAATGACTTGGCCACGCCTGCGGACACCAAGGTCCTTCAAAGTTTTTAGCAAAGTTTATATATGTATCTGAGTGTCTTTGCCACAGATACCCACACAAACTCCTAACGAATCTCAGATACAGCAAGGTTTACTTCATGTGGTCAAAATGAAAGACAGCTGCTATATTCTAAATGTTACAATCCCATCAGTAAGAGAGTAGAGCTTTATAAATGAGGAGACAAAATGCCTTTAAAGCAACATATTCTAAAATGAGGGGATTTCCATGGAGAGTGTATAAAGACTTGAATCTGAGAAAAAAAAAAATCAAAGTTCCAGCTGCTGCCATTAGATGTAAGCGGGAGATAAATGAACCACCAGAGTGGATCAATGTGTGCGTGTGTGCATGCATATGAGCGAGAGAGAGTGTGTTGGAAAATGATATGACACTTGAGTCTGGCACGGAAAGTGGAAGCACAGATCAAACAGGTGTCATATTAGCGTCACATTCTCTTAAATATCAAAGCAATGCTTCACTTTGATTCAGGATTTGTACTTTTTGGGACCAACAGGACTCTGACTGAGTTCATACGTGGTCAAAACATCCCTCCCTGATTATCCACACTGCTTCTGCTCTGGTTCTGTGTACGTGTTTGGATATGTGAAGAATTAATCAGCCACAAACTTGAAAAAGCTGGAATTTCTCTCAAGAGTGAGGGAGAGTTGTTATTAGTTTGAAGCTTTCATTTTATGATAGAAATAACTTACTACAAACTGCATATACAGCCACAAGAGAGAAGGTAATGGGAATATTATCACGGGCAAAACATGGAAAAAGGAAATAAACATTCATGAAAGGTAACCAAAAAAATACAGTATGCAAAAATATGTACAATTTTTATTTTAAATGCAAATCTGAAGACGTGTAAAATATTCATGACCCTCGAATATGATGGCCAAAGCTGAAAACTATGCTAGCTGCAAACTATAAACCAAGACAAGAAAAACAAGCTCCTCAGTTGTTTAAAGTGTGAGCTAGACACAGCGTGTGTGTTTGCTGGATGGACTCCATATAACTCTATCTATTAATCATTTGATTAACTCTCTTTATCTCTTATTCTCTCTCTTTAGCCCTCTCTTTCCAGGTCTGTTACTCTCTCTCTCTCTCTCTCTCTCTCTCTCTCACACTCACACACACACTCTCACACACACACACACACACACACACACACACACACACACACACACACACACAGTGTAAATACCTCAAACCAAGCAGAAGTTGTTAAGGTGGTGAAGAATCCAAGAGGCTGCTGTCACAAGCACTGAGGGGACACTAACTGGACGTTAATTGCTCTTTTTCTTGGAAGACAAACACCGGCTTCATTCAGGAAAACTGCTGTTTACTTATATAATTGCAACAGTACATAATGTGCACGATGAATGAGAGGAGTTCTGCTAGTACAGTAACTTTAATGACTCTTTCTAGACTTTAATCTTTAATTGCATCATATTTAACCTCATCTTCCACTTTCATCATTAATTATTCATTTTGGATATTTAACTATTATTCTGTTAATGATTAGTCATTGTCTGTAACCACTTATCCTGGTACAGGGTTGTGGGGGGCTGGAGCCTATCCTAGCTGACATTGGGTATGAGGCTGTATACACTGTGGACAGGCCACTGGACTATCACAGGGCTGACACATGGAGCCTGTTTAGACCTGATATTAACATGAGTTTTGGGTGATCTGATCAGCACTAAAAACAAGTCTAAACGACCACCAAGACGCATTCTGATGAATCCCCAGTGAGGGCTACCTCATCGGTGCAGGATGTGGTGGTTGTTTTAGTGACAGTGCGCTAATGCTCTATAACTTATTTATGTCAAGTTGAATGAAGTGTTATGTGACATCCATGATTTTGCCTTATGGAAAGCGAAGTGTTTAATCATGCTGACAGCAATATCTCCAGCTGTATGGACACAACTGCTAACACAACTAGCAAGCATGCTAAAGAGCAGCTAGCCGGAGGAAGCCGGAGTATGGCAAGCCGTTTTAACATTTAATAGCTAGACTGGATATTCATTACTGATATCTGCAACATAATTTTGCCTCTTATTCAAGATATCTGTAATTAGATTTTGCCTAGTCAAAACTCTAATTACAGATATCTGTAATTCAGTTTTGACTAGTAAGATTCAAACTATTTTTGCCATTCATGTGTATGGGGTTTGTCATTTGTCATTGTTTGTCATTGTGTAGAGAATTCCTCCGGATTCAAATTTGATTCTTGCTATGAGGCGACAGTGCGAACCACGGTACCACCACTGATTAGTGTCACGATTTAATTATGTAATTATTTATTCAAATCTGCTAAAATGAGGCAGAATAGAGTCTGATCGTTATCGGCTGATAGCTAAAGTTACAGTTAGTAGCTTTTATCAAAATAGGGGTTTGTCATGTCTACCGTAACTGTTACTATATCAACAAAGTGTTGAATGAGACAGAAATACCCATTTTCCACCAAAATTAGCGCATGTACTCAGGTTTTTAAACATGTTTTTTTTGTTTGTTTGTTTTTTGTAATGTGTCACAGTTGAAGGCACGGACAGACCAGGTCAGTAAACAGTAGAGGGGAGCATAGAGGCCAGTGAAAATGTTACGGTGGTTATTAACTTTTATATATCTCTTACCTCTTGTCTCTTAATTATTCAGTCGTTCTCAAACTCGGTGTAGACTATCTAGGATCGATGTTCAAGTGCTAAGGCAGATGGTATTTTGTGGTGACGCGTCATTGTGTCATCTTGCCGATAAAGGAGCGAAACTTAGCTTGTGCACTCAGGTGTTGAATTCCCATCAATGCCGATCGTAGCTGTAGGCGATAAATACCCATGACTACTGCAGAGTCGTGTGTGTGTGTGTGTGTGTAGTACCAATTAAAACCTTTCCCATTGCATTAAAAAGCCAGATGTTAGCAGGTGTTAGTGGGTTTGTTATGCAGTAGGAAAGAGGTTTTAGTCTGTGAAAAAGAACATATCCCTTCTCCTCCTATTGCCTCTAATAGTATTTGCTAGAATATGCTGTGGTGCCCTGAGAACAACCAAAAACAATCAGAGCCAAGGAGTCTCTAATGCAGCTGTCAGTCACGTCAATCACAGCTCATGGACTGTCAATCAAGATACTGGTACTGCGTTGCCTATTTCTCACCTCAGATGTTTTCAGAAACATATTTTAGTGTGCCTCTAATTAGACAGTTTGTGACCCAGCTGCTGTAATATCTCGTACCAAATGCTCAATGTTGCTCTGCACTGACCAATAATCTCTTCTCAGACCAGCCAAACTGCTGTCAGTGCTAAATTTATCACCGTCTATGCACTGCAGGATTTTCACTTTAAACCCACCTGTCACAAAGCTATAAGAAAAGCAAATGTAATATAGAAAATCTATGAAAATTCAATGCATTATTGCTTTATCATACTGCTGTGTGATTGGGGGGGTTGGTGTTAGGGTGGTACAGCAAGTCCATCAAAACAATCGATGGCAGTCCTCTGTGAAACCAGTTCAATCAAGTAGAAAACCAGCTCTCATGCTTGGCCGAGGTTTACGTGTTTTCTGTCCCACAAGTCTTTCCATCAGATGGCCAAGGTGGTAAAGTAAGAAAGGGCTTTGCTGTCATTGTCGGGGGGGGGGGGGGGGGGGTTGTTCTGTCTTCTGAGCAAACAAGACTGACTGACTCACTGCAATCTCTCACATGGTTGCCCAGGAACAAAGACGCAATACAGAGGGTCAACAGCCTGAGGTAGTGATCAGCATAGTAATGCACGTAAAGTACACTCTGATTACCGTAATGTGCACACACAGAGACACATGCACATGTACCCAGGCGTACTTATTGCCACCTAGCAGCCTGTTGTATGAGCCAGCTGCCTTTTACTTAAGACCAGACAGTCACTGAAAACTTTATGTCTTAAAAACTCCAAAATATAATGCACATACTCACAGATTTCAGCCTACACACCTGCAAGCACACACACATACACAGTACAGCTGAAATTTGTATCCTGTACATCCACAAATCAACAACTCATGTTTGTTACTGCTTCGTCACTTGATGTGTATAAGTGCACATTATTGCACTTATGAATAATTTCTTGTGCTATACTGTGTGTTTTATATTATAGCTGCAAATCAGCATCACCCCTCAGGGACTGACTGACCTGATGCTAATTCAGCTTTCTATTTCATGCTCTTTCAGCAATATCACCACTCTACTTAAAGTGTAAATTGGTCTCTTATGACAATAAATCCTAATTTCTTCCTAAAGAAGGTGCTCTCTCTGTCTCTTTCTCGCTCTCTTGCTGTCTTTCTCTGTCTCTCTGACATGGCTACAGTATTTAGAAGGCGTTTTAATATGAATGAAGTCTCCTCTGGCCTGCTGCCACTGCTGTCAAAATGAATTAGAGATGGTTCCCATTAAGTTGTTCGTCACAGGTAGGCAATGGGTCACAGAAGTTACCCGAGTTACCATTAATATGACAACATATACGTGTATGACTAATGTGGTTTAAAAGAGCTTCTATCATGTCAAAGCTGTGCATTAATGGGATAGCTTAGACTATTTTGAAGTGTGGTTATAGTCAGTGTATTACCGACAGCAGATGCCAGTGAGCATGCCCCCAGTTTGCGTTTATAAATACATAAGTCCTATGGTTGAGAGAATGTAGCGCCACAGCAAAGGGGCTGTCTAAAGGCAGAATATTCTCAATATAACATACACTCAAACTGATTTTGACTTTTTAAATGGGACTTTTTTGTGGCTAAATTATGTTTTGCTGCCAACCCCCATCCACAGCAGTACATTGCTTAGCTTCTGTGTCGGCACTCCTGCTTGTGTCTCCAAACTGTGGCCGTGCTGATGGCCACGTACTTAAGGTATTTGTAATACACTGACTTTAGAAAAGTACCTCATATAAACCCCACTTCAAAAATTTTAAACTATCCCTGAAAGCTACAGTCAGTACAGGTGCCTGAAAAGCTCTGTTTCCACTGAGCAGTTACCCTTTTTTCCCATTTACACTGTGAAAAGTTGTGGATGGTACCAATGGAGCTGTTCCGTACTGTCCCCATTTTTTTGTCTGTTGGCGTACCTAGCACACAGATCTGGTGCTAAAAGGTGGAGCTGTGAACACTGCAGTCTGTTGACTGGTCAGTTGCGGACAGTCACTCTGCCAGTGAATTTTAAGGTAGAACGTTAATTTGTAATGGTACTCAATGAGTAGACGACATGAATCCATCAGCACACCTTAAATTTCACTGTAACAACTTTGACCATTACTTTAGTTTTTATATGACATACACTTTTAGTAATGAGTGGATCTTCAAAAGTTTATATAGATTAATTTTGACCAGGGTGGCAAATGTCTTCACAGGGAGGAAAAATAAGTGTCGTGGAGCGTTGTTCCTGTGGGCTCCAGCAGCACTAAAACCCCTGAGCTTGCCTGAGAAGGTTTAAGTGCACAAACCCGCTATTTTTTAAGTATCTTATCGAGAGAGACCCTCACTGCAGCCTGTTCTGTTTTGTTCTGAAAATGTTGACGTGCAGCCTTGTTCTGTGGACAGTAAATGAGGTGCAGACTTCCATCTGTGTCACTGGTAATGAGGAAATACAGCAAGTGTTGGATGGAGCAGTGAGTGACAACAACCCCACCCACATTTAAGGGTACTGTTTGCGTTGTGGTGGAAACGCTAGGGTCTAGGTACCATGTCTGAAGGGTTACTTTTGGTTCCAAAGGTACCATACTGAAAGTGTTTGGTGGAAACAGGGCTACAGCCTCATGTGTTGACATAGACAAAGCACTGAAGCTGCTTCTCCTCATGCTACACCTTCTGCCCAGGTGGTGATGTTCTAACTAATAACCAGTATAAACAACAAAATAACATGCAGAAGAACAGAGATGGCAGACAGAAAAGTGGAAACAGATGTGCATGAATGAAGTGGAAAACAATCAGCCAACCGGTGAGCTTCATTTTGACAACAGCACTGCATTGTTGAATGTCTCCATTTGCATTTTACATCTGTGATGGGCTGCAAAGGACAGACAGCGACAGTAAGTTCTCAAGCATCATTAGCAGCTGATGCCTCAGCCAACATTTTGGGTAAAGAGAGGAGAGAACAGCAGTCAGTCTGCAGATTAACACCTGTACATTATGTTGGAATGATCCCGACTTATTAGCCTTGCTGGCATCTGGTCTCTCTTTCTCTCGCCTGTTCTCTCTTGTCCTTTCTCCCTCTCGTCCTCTAGGTGATCCTCTTTTTCCCATTCTGTCTTTCTTTCTGTGTCTGCTCCGCCACACATGCATTTCAATGTGACCTCTTGGTGGCCTCCAGGCAGTCAGTCTGATGGGAGAGCATCCTGCGTGGAGCTTTTAGAGGCACAGATTCCCCCAGCCACATCAGTAATGGAAGTCTCCAGAAACCATAGGGGCTGAGAAATTGCCAACATGTCCTTTCAAAAAAAGACTTCCCCTTCTCTGTTTCAACACTAACAGTTGTGACATGTAAGGCTGTGTAGTTAATTTAATACTCTTTCTTCAAACACACAAATTATTCTATTTCTAAAGTAGATTACTGTCCTTAAATCAAGAAAGACAGGTCTTAATATTATAAGAAAAATAATTCCCAATTCCAATTACATTACAGCAAGTGCCCTTCAATGGTTTCCCCTCTTTAAAAGTAAAGGCATTTATGGCAATATTCCTAAATGTATTGCCTCTCTGAAAAGAGGATATTACTTGTACTCATTCATTCAGTGTAGCACTATTGGACTTAAGAAGGGATTGCTTTTCCCTTCAGTGGCTCATTATTCATAACCTGAATACCTTTTTATAAAGTAAATTAACTAAACCTCCTCAATTTAAACTTTAGTGATTTTGTTAATTACTATCTATCTATTGAATGCCCACAGCAGAAAACCCACATCAGTAAACCTGAGTGATAAAATGGCTAATCGAGACTTTGCTGTCCAACACAAGGTATTGCAATTACAGTGATTAGACGTACATACTATCCATACATGCGCGCACACACACTCTGACCAAAGCCCTTTGCTGAAACAGACACAGCCAGCCAAGCGCTCAGACTGTGAAGGTATTGCAATTACAGTGATTAGACGTACATACTATTCATACACGTGCGCACACACACTCTGACCAAAGCCCTTTGCTGAAACAGACACAGCCAGCCAAGCGCTCAGACTGTGACATGTTGGATCGATGCCGACAGCCCTCTGACCTTCCTCCCACCCTGTCTCCCAACACCTCATCTGACTGACAGCTCCCATCAGTCTGTGTCTAATGCTCCCTCAGAACACACACACATAAATATACTCTCATGCAAACACACACACCCCTTACAGAAAGCTCTGGAAATGAATGAGCTCATACACTAAAACTTTTTGCTTTTATTTATGTTTTTATTTCCATCATTGTTACATTTGAGCTCAGTAATAGTACTTAACTGGGAGGTTTTCTAATTCTCACCACCCCTGATTCTATCCATCGCAGTGGGTCACCTTGACATCAGGCCAAATGCTTTACATGCTGACATGCTGCTTTCTAGTGTTTGGCAATGCCTGCAGTGCTAAAAGTAAAACGAGGCTGTAATGTGCACATTTTGCAGCTACACGAGGATACATTTTGTACCTTTGGTACAAGTAGGTCTTACTATTGCTTCCTTGTAACATTAGACTCTGGAATTAAGCTTATTTTAGCTCATGCAATTCATTTAAAATGCACCGTATACCTAAGCAGACTGTAGTGCTTGTACAATACAGCGTATCTAGTGTACTAGACCTTTTATGTGAGGATGCTTGGAGGAATTCTTCTCTTAGTTTCTTAACAAAAGCGCTGCCTTTGTGAGACATTATGTCATTTCTGTTTGGGTTTTCTGAGTGAAGAAATGCACATGAACGGGGAATAACACTGAATGATGTCTTGCTCTGCATAGAACTGAAATGCATTAGTGAGATTGCATAACAGAGACAAAAAAGAAGAGGGAGTCCCTGAAGGTAGTGAAGCTTTTACTCCACAATGTTTTCAGACTATTGTTAATGTACTTATTTTTTTCCTTTGGCAGTTGCGCAACGGCTTTTTGTTTCTACAATAACATGTTCCTTCAAAACAGTACGTCCCAGAGGGCAGACATGGAAGATGTCATGGAACGAAGTGTCCTGCAGAATTTGTAGAAAGCAGGTTTAGTTGTGATTTCTCAATCAAAAATTAAGAAAAAAAAAGTTGGCAAAGAACATGATTAATTATTCTGTGGCCTAGTTTGTGGGAAAGAACATAAAAAAGATATTGATCTAGTTTTGTCATTTCCTTAATCCTAGCCAATCTTTTAGGTTGGTATTAAATTAGCATGAAATTCTTTTTTATTTTAATTTTAAGCAGTCACTGTCTCAACACAGAGCGACCAGCTAATTCCTGGAAAGAGTGACAAGACAAAAAGTTCTGAGGGACTCATAGCACTCCATAGATGATTGCAATCCTACAGTTTATTTGTTTACAGTATGACAATGTCTAAAATTATAGTTGTTTCCCTCCAGATCCAAACTGTTCTGCCAGATGGCGTTCTGGAATATAAAAATTAATCAAAACCTAACAAAGGCAGTTTTTGCAGTGGCTATTAAACATCACTGTTTTCATTCTGCTTAAAAACAAATGTGCCACTCACAGAAACCACATTAACCCAAACTGTGATCTCACCAAACAGTGAGCAGGTAGTTTCAAGAAGTTCTTCTTCTGTGACATTTCCTCCATTAACAAACAAATTAACTGCAAAATCGGCAGTTAAGGAGGCAGCAAGACTGAAAGCTGAATACAGCAGCATCTGATGCTGGCTGCAATCTCTTCCCCTCTCTGTGTCTGCCTCTGATATAGTGCGAGTGTATCTCAGGCAGCAAGGTGCCAATAAGGGCTCCCCTTACACAGAGAGACTTAGTGCAGCGCAGGCACAACGGGCTGCCCTGCCAGTGCTGGCACATCAATACACTGACCGTACCACCCATCTAATGCCAGAGGTTACGATTCTTCAAAATCAGTCTGCGATCGTTTGCATGGAGGGAAAATAGCCTGTATTTTTTTTTTTTTTTTTGCTCCTGTCTTCCAAGTGCATTGTTGCTTGGCTTCACACAGTGCACAGACACCTGAGGTCATGCCCACTAGCAAGTGCAGTGACAGCAAGAGGAGAGGAAGGGGAGAGAAGCAGGTGGCGAAGGAGCAAAACAGGAGAGGTGGAGGAAGAGATGGAGGAAGGTGAGAGAGGAGAAGAAGACAGAGGACAGAGGAGGAGGATGAGAGGACGGGCCAGCAGACAGGAGAAAAATAAAGGCTGGTTTTCTGCACGTAGCTGGCTCAGTGCGGTTCATATGCCTTCAGGTAATCTCTCCCTATCTCTGACCTTGAGGGCTTACCTCAGGACAATCATAACTTATGCCAACTCAACACAGTGAGCAGACAGAGAGAGAGAGCTGACCCAAGCACATCTCTGGAGGAAATCACCCCCACCCAGGGGGCTTTACGCTGCCAAAAGCATTAACTTCCAAAGGTTTTTTTTTTGTCCAACGCAGCATGCAATCAAGCAAGAAAGCAAGCACTGGCACTGTTTGTCTGATGAGTCTGTACGCTACACATCTCTCTTTCTCTGTTCACCACCTCAGTTGTTTTTCCTCTCTCTGTTTTGTGGCTACTCTGCCTTCTCCTGCGCCTTGCTGTCTTTTCCTATCCTCTGTTTACTGTGCTTTTTTTTATTCATTCCCACCATGGGAGGATTTTAGTTTCCCGCAAAGCAATGATTAAAAGACAGCTATTGATTCTGCCAGAGTAGCTTTTAAAATTATATGGCATTAAACTGGGAGAAAGGAGAAGTAGGTGAAGAGAGGATAGAGAAGTAGGACAGAGGACAAAGGGTAGATGGGGAAAAGCCTCTTGGTGCCACTGGTTACTCTTTTAATATCTCATTTAATTGCTCACATATCCAGAGCTTTATATAGGGAGTAGCCCAACCCCAAAAGAGCAAGTAGCGGACCTGTAAATCAAAAGGAGGAATGACGAATAAGACTAAAAATAAATTTAAAAAATGTAAAAACTGGACTACATAACCGTGGCGGTTATGCGTGTCCTTGCAGACATTCCCTCCTGTCCGCTTTCTGCTTGTCAGAAACCAGGGTGGCTTCCTCTCAAACATCACAGAGTGGGAGTGCTTATCAAGAATTAATGACGCCTTTCAGACGGAAACTTAACAAGCCATACTTATCAGACATCTCAAAAGTACGACTCCTGGTGCTCAATAAGCTCAGGCTTTCAAATTATGATGAATGAGATGCTGAAAGTACCTGATGAGTCATCTTAGATTAGTGCTTGCGGTTTGAATGAGCTTGTACAGTGTTGAGGCAGAGGCTTCCTCGACCCCCAAATGCGGCGAGGCGAACAAGAAGCTGCCAAGAGAGGAGAGTTGCGCCCATAAAAGTTGAGCTTGGACCAGTGAGCAAACTACATTTTCCTTTTAGCAACATCAAAGGGTGAGATGACGCAGATGCAGGCTTGAGAGTGTTCCTCAGTGGGCAACACCTTTCTGAATGCATCTGCAGACTCCATCCAGAGCTTTCTTTAATGGCTGTTGCCGGCCTCTCTGTATGTCTGTGCATTCACTAATTTAATGGACACGACACAATCACCATAAAAAACAGATGGGTGACACAGAGTGCACTACAAAATCATTCACATGGCTGATGGTAATAACCAGTGCAGCTTTTTGTATACATATTTTAAAAATGGAATATATTTTGTCAAAGTGACTCAGTTCTAAATTTAAGGCAGTCTGAACTGGGAATCCCATGATCGTGACATTTCTGGAAAAGTTATGAAATTAGAAAGAAAATGTTTTCTAGGCCTGGAAACTTTGGAATTAATGGTTTTGAATATAAATCCTCTGGCTATTATTTAAAATATGTTTATGAAAATCACGAAACATGTCAAATGTGAAGTAAGATACGTTCCTTGTAATAAACCAAAATCTAGAGCTGCGCTGCATAACTGTTAAAATGATGCTAGTATCACGTGATACTCATAGACTATCTATATGTGTAGGTTGATGTCCAAATAAGCAATATCCAGCCAGTGTGTTGGGTCAGTGATCCAACTGGAGGGGAAGGACTGGAGTGACACGACGCCAGTCTAGGGCTGCCCCCTAATAGTCGACCAAACATTAGTCAACCAGAACGGTTATTAGTCAGCAAGGTTTCATTGGTCACTTAGTCGCAGAAAAAAAAGAAGCAAATTTGAAACTCTATTAGGAGCTGCGCTTTGTCAAAATAAATCAAAACCTATATGACTCAGCAGTCAGACAGGAGTCACGTTACAAACCAAACGCTGCCGACGGATATCTTTCCCTTCTTCTGTAAATATTCAGTCTGATAAATACGGAAGAGTTGATCATGTTAGTGCAGGGCTACCCAGAGCTTTACATCTGTCCCACAGATGATAGACCTACACACTTATAAACAGCACCTGGAAGAAGATCAGCTCTGCACTCAGGATTTCAGGTCAATAGGCTATATGCTGCTTGTTAAGGTTGCTTAGCAACTTCAGACACAACCTGCCGCTGCACTCTAGAAAGTTTGCACAAAAAAGGCACAAGAGTAGCGCCTAATTTCCAGGGCTGGTACCTGCGGTTATTCCACAGGCTAGTTAACAACATGTCGGGCAGGAAATCCAAAGTGTGGGATCATTTTGAGAAGGTGAAGGATGAACCCAAGGTGATATGTAAACTCATCTTCATTTGTCGACTACAGACATGACGTATCATGTGAAACATGGAAGTAGCTACATGCCCATTAGCCCACAGCGTCATTAACAGGCGGCTCGCTCAGTGTGTGACGTGCACTTGTAGATAAAATATAGGCCTATATTAATGAAGGTTCATTAGTACGGTTTGTATTTCTCTGTAATGTAGCACAGTGTTAACAATGTTACTGATACTATTCTTTCTCACACCTTCAACTCAAACCGTTGTTGCCCCGCACAAAATGTATAATTCAAAAATCAAATTAATATCATAAACATGCAGGCTACTAGTCGACTAATGGCCCTAAATGATGACTGTTGGTCAACTAGGAAAATTCTCAGTCAGGGGCAGCCCTTTGCCAATCAACCTCAATTTATTACTGTCACATACATTCAGGTTCGGCCCAAGGTTGCAGAACTTTTATTAGACATATTCATAAAACAAAGGTTTGTTCAATAAGAAATCAGTGCATGCAGTTTTGTCAAAATTATAAACCAAATGTCCAATTGCATTGACAGCTACAGCTTTTTCACTCTTCTGTTTCCCAAAAAGGGGCGTGGTCTTGATGTTTGTGAAGTACTCTTATGTGCCAGTGTGTCTATTGGCATATGCAGCTAGTTGGCAGTGAGAATGTCTGGGTGAGTAAAGATAGCAAGTTTTAGCAGTTTGCTTATCTGCAAATGCTTGGGAAGTGCGTGTTGTGTTCATTGTATGGCTGTATTGCTATAGGTGGCATGGCGGTGCAGTGGTTAGCATTGTCACCTCACAGCAAGAGGGTTCCTGGTTTGAACCCCAGGCTGAGGGAGAACCGTCTGTCCGGACTTTGCATGTTCTTTCCATGTCAGCGTGGGTTTTCTCCAGGTACCCTGACTCCCTTCCACACTCCACAGACATGCAGGTTAATTGGTAGTCTCTATATACAGACTCTACATTCAGTGAATGTAGAGTCTGTAGGCAAACCCCGGAGATTTTGCCTCTGGAAGAAGAGTGGAAGAGCCCTGGTTTCCGGTGCTAGGCTGTTTGTAGTCTGTGTGATATTGACCAATCAGGTTTGAGCTGGCTGCAGTTGTTGCCAGGTTAAACGGTCCGTGCGGTGAACTAATGAGGCGGAACATAAGCAGCGTCACTGCAAACTCTGAATCCATCGCAACAGTTCAGCATATTTACTTATATATAAATGGAAGTCAGAAACGGAAATTCGCCTCCTCCGCCCAAATCAAACCGGAATGCCAAAAAATCAGGGGTCCGCTCCCAGAGGCTGTATCGCCGTCAGACGCCAAATACAGCCAATGGGTTCCGGGAATGGTTAATTGGTGACTCTAAATTGCTTGTAGCTGTGAATGCATGCGTGAATGGTTGTCTGTCTCTATGTGTCCAGCCTTGCGATAGTCTGGCAACCTGTCCAGGGTGTACCCCACCTCTCGCTCAATATCAGCTGGGATAGGCTCCAGCACAACCGCAACCCCAAACAGGATAAACAGTTACAGAAAATGTATGAATGCATTGCTATACAGCCTACCCATTGTTAACTACTTTAGTAAAGTCATGAAAACGGGGTAAAATATATGGAAAAGTTATGGAGAAGTTTAGAAAATTCATCAGTAAAAATGTGTGGAAAGTCAGTTTGAATTCAAAAAGAAGCTCAAGTAAACCTAGAAACTGTAGAAGAAGAACAAGGGTCATTTGCCACTCCCAGCAAACCTTCAGACTTAATTGATACACAGACAAATGCTGTATAACCACACATTCATCTACGTATTGGCTAAAGCATGGTGGCTTACCAGAAGTTGACCAGGAAAGGATGTTCCAGGTTCTGCATTATCTGCAGCTCTTTCAAGACATTCCTCACTTCGTTCCGTTCCACACATTTCAGCTTGTTCATGTACTTCATGGCGTACATCTTCTTAGTGTCCTTCTTCTGTACAATGCAGACCTGATGATAAGATCACATAGGGGTAAATTCCTTCAGCGCTGTGGTCAAATGGTGTGAATGCTTTGTCTGTGTTCTGCTTGTACATCTCTGTCTTATGCCTCAGTGCTTTCATGTTTTGCTCTCTGCCAGCTATAAAATAAGCTACAAGATAAACAGCAGGATAACACATGTTAAATATTCCTCTCGGGCAGAGTTATGTCATTTAAAAGATGTAGCCACAAAGTAAAGACATGCACCATTCCTCCATGTTTTGTCCTTATATTATCAGTTGCTAATCTGCATACTTTTAAAGATGTCTCGAAAGATAAATGAGAATAGAATAACAGAATAATTGTTGTGCTGATACTCTGTTGGACACTTTGACAAACTGTGTTCTTTCGCAAAATGTTGCAATAGAGCCATGTGTTTTCCATCACCCATGTTCGCCTAAAGCTTTATTGCTTGTGACACATGAAGTGTTATAGTGCAATAACCAGAAATGTTGTCCATCCAACAAGGCTGGGAGGAAACTTCAGGATTTCTCTTTAATCTCTGCGATCAGGAATTTAATCCCCTCTTAAGACGTTAAACTTTTCACACCAGTATGTTTTGCATTTTAGAGATGGGAAACGTCACGTTGGCAGTCATTAGAATTGCTGATGCGTGTCAGTAGGGGATGTAGTCAGTTCTTTAAAACGCTGCTTTAAAATCCTTTTTAACAGCACTCATTGTATTTGCATCATGACTCTGATGTGACGCATCAATACGCAGAACTTAACACCTGCTTCAGTCTGCGTGGATGTCAGTGCGTGTTTACATCAAACTCTATGTGATTGCCCCCT
The DNA here is from genome assembly GCF_011397635.1 of Epinephelus fuscoguttatus. Taxonomy (NCBI): domain Eukaryota; kingdom Metazoa; phylum Chordata; class Actinopteri; order Perciformes; family Serranidae; genus Epinephelus; species Epinephelus fuscoguttatus. The sequence goes on along the minus strand of NC_064763.1, from coordinate 35,241,431 downwards.
TTTGACAATGTGTCTGAGAATGGACACTATTTTCAATATGCAGAGGAGTAATACCCCATATTTATTTGTAGTCGTGCTTGTCTGTGCTTCAAGCGTCAATAAGCCAGTGATTACTGCTATCTAAGAGAGTGATCTGTGGACCAGCTGGCACGGTTAATCAGCCAAACCCTGATCGCATCACTCCTCCCATTGAACAGCTTGCCATCTACTATGATTAGACTGCTTATCTGTTGTTGGACAGAGTGTAGATGCCTTGTGGGTCTGTGTGCAGTGTGTACATGTGAGCGTGCATGCGCGTCGCTATATGTGCTCGCATGTGCTGTGAGTGCCGATGTGAATTACTCTGCACTGTATGGCTTAGCAGCGAGAGGAAACATGACTGCTATCACCTCAGACTTGTTTCTGTGGAGCTGTTGGTCGGGCTCACGCAAATTAAACTGGAAGGCTTTACTGGACTGTGTGTGATGATACTGGACTGACGGAGGGGATGTGGTATATTGTCTTTAACATGTTGTGCCTGACGTGCATCTATTTTGATATTTGATTACTAACTGAAGTCATTTTTCAAACAGAAGTGCTTGACCTCCCCTGCTTCCAGCTTCTACATTTCATTGTGTGGTATAAACTGCTGAGGTTTTTAATGTGTTTATGACAGTAAACCTCTTGAACTGTGTGGTATGCATTTGCCGCTGTATTGCTGCTTTATTTTCTAATGTAATGATAAATTGAATGACTTCAGATTTTGGAATGTTGCCCGGACAAAACAAGATATTTGATGATATCACATCAAATGAATAATGTATAAAATAAGCAAATTAATAAGTAATGAAACTAAAAAGTAGCTGCAGCTCTAGAATCACATGAACAACATGATATTTGGATGCATCCTGTGATCGTGGCTACATTTGAAAATCATTAAAGTTTTCTTTCATATGTATTGCCAGTTTTATTGGTATTGTTTTTAAGTGCGTCTCTTATGAATGGCCTTTTATTATTGGATCTGTTGTACGTATAAAGTTTGTGTTTTAACTTACTGGATATGCGGACTCCTGAGCAACACTAATGTCCTCCTGGAGTATGTGTTGGTGTCAGTGCCAGTAGTTTTGTTGTGTTAGAATGTCCTTTCTATGTCTTTAGCTCTGACCTGTTTGCATTATTTGTTTGTCATTTTATTTTTGTTTTGCATGAGATACTAATCTAGTCCCTCTTTTTATATTAAATAAAATCATATACAGTATCATAAAGCTGAACCAACTTAATATCTGAATAACATGGGTGAACTTTACACAAACATGGACTTACTTTTCCGAAGCTTCCTTTTCCTATTGCCCTCAGGATCTGGAAGTGGTCGAAATTCACTGTAAGACAGAAGAGTAGAAATCTCTGTTAATCTATACAAAACAGTAGCCAGGGTCCAGACCTTTAAATCTGCCCACTCCACTGAGTTCAAGTTGCCTGATTCATCTGGCATAATGACATGAAACCACGGGGACGGGGAAGTGAGTGCTGGGGGTGCTACAGCACCTATTGACAAAGGGGGGAACAACACACTCAATGAAAATTTGACTGTTTTACCATGACAAATAGGCGAGCATTTGTTTGAAATTGAACAGCATAATAATGTCCCTGTTAGAAAATATGTGAAAAAAAGAAATCTGTGGTTAAATTAATTCCTCCAACCTGACATGACACTGTCATCCAGTCAGGTCTAAGTGCAAGGGTCAGGGTCATCCGTGGGTCAGCTACACTTGGTGAGGGATTTGCAGTAGCGGGAGCTGATCAATAGTGTGAACAGGCTGAACCAAACAGGCTGAGAAATAACAGAAAATTTCCACGAAAGCTTTTCTGGTACTGCCTTTACGATACATAAAATATCTTGGTAGCAAAGGACTTCCACGGTGGAGGCATAGTGGCCTGGAAATCCAGACTCAAATCTAGAAAGATTTAGGGTCTGGCTATGAGTAATGCAAATGGCGGCACCAAGCATGCATTTGTAAATATCACTGCATGCAATTGAATAACACTACGACCAATCAGAACAATACACGGGGTGACTTATCCAGAGCGCTACCAGCGGAGCAACTGGTACCAACTGGTACATTAGACTCTTGCCGTATCCGGTCGGCAAAACAGCAAAAACATCCTTCTTTCAAAGGAAAGATTCGAGTGCCGTCTTCTGTTCCTCTTTTAGACAAAAAGTCAAGTCTAACTCGTTCATTGTAGCAGCCAAAGGTGCTGTTCATCCGTAGCCATCTTGCAATGTTTACTGACTGATTCCAGACTTCGTTGTTGCAGCGCTGCCGTCATCTGTTTAGCTCGCCTCTGGCCCGCCTATATCAGATACACTGATGTAATTGGTGGAGCTTGACTACAAGGGCATGGGTAATGAGCATCATTACTGATTGCCAGAGTGACTCGCTGAGCAAATTCAAATTGTGCTCTCGTGAGAACTCTGGATTTCCAGGGTAGAGACATAGCCATCAGGATAGAGTTTTATGGCAGCTAATAATGGGGCGGGCAATAGGTGAATGTGACATTAGAATTTGCCCAGGGGACGCAAATGGCTTCAGTGGAGAGACAACTGGACAAAAAACAAACAAACAAGGAAATTACCTTAAAAAAGTGATCCTTAAAAATTATGATAATTCTGTCACATAATTTTAAAATGTAATAATAATAATATTAGAAATATAGTTTTTCCCTAGCTCTTCTCTTTTTTCCCTAGTTTTTTTTTTCTAAATCGTGAAAAGAAATTGCAATTTGTGGGACATTTTTAACCAAGTCGCTCGTCCCCTTTTTACCTATGTTTTTTAAAGAAAACGCATCAATCTTCTCAAGGTTCAAAGGTTCAAATACTTGCAAAAGGCATCTGAAAGCAGCACACGAAAAGTGATGTGGCTGCAGGGGTTGAAAGAAAAAAACAACCAGTGAGCTTCACGGGCTGACTCAATTAGCCAATCAATGCCACGGGCATAACTAATGTCATTGTGAAGTTCTTGTCAAGTGGTGTGCTGGAACCAATAAGGATTAATAACAACAATGGCGAACGCTATAGACAAGATAGACACTGCTATCCAGGCTGTTCTAAATCAACACATTTTCGCAATATCGCCCAACATCGTAGTTTGTCTTACTTCACTTTGCTTGACTATTAAAGGCTCGGTAAAACAGGTATGTTGGCATGGTGACACATCAGTGTGGACTTAGGATAAAGTTAGGTGGTTAGGGAAAATCAAATCCCCCTCTCCTCAGGAATCATTTAAAGTCAACCCAATATCAGACTGAAGATGGACAAGTTCTGACCTGATATCCAAAATGTTTTTTCTGAAAATTACAGTGTACTTTCTACCCCACTTTTTAAACAAGTTGATAAAGCTTTACAAGATCAATACTAGATGCACATATTTGCTGTAGTTTAAGCATTTAAAAAGTTGTGTTTACACAAGTTGGGTAACTGTATACACCGGCTAAAATGACACTTTGAAATGAAACTAGGTCATTAGAACACTAGAAATGGAAATAGATAAATATTAAGTGTCAGTACGGTGTCATTTCATAGGTTATCACGGGGTCATCAGTACAATGAAATGTATTGGATGAAAGAACAGGTCGGCTTAGCAATAAAAGCACATTGTAATAAAGATAAATTACATACATGAAATATAAAATATAGCACTAGATACATATATGAAACTAATGTGTGTGAAAGTAAGTCAGTGACGAGTTTATCCAACAGCTTTGCGCAAATGTAATGAGAAAAATAAATGAGATACTGGGTATAAGGGAATGGAATGAGCACTATAGACATACGTGAAAAGGAGGATTTGTTACTGTAGGTTCACGGTGAGGTTTGCTTTCAGCTCATTTGAACAATGCAGACAGTCAAGCTGAAGCAGATGGAGGTCTCCAGGGCAACCACAGGTCACTGACTTTATATAGCAGAGAATTAAAATAAGCCTCAACACAAAGACGTCTTTTATGAGCACTGCATGTTTTCCCACTGAATAAAAGACAGATTTGTATCTCTCTGTTTTCGGCAGCTCAATATCCTCTCAGTCTTTGAAACATTCTCTCGTCTGCACACTTATTGAACATGAGCTTGCAAACACACACAACCTTAACCAGAGCTCCCTATCTCGCTCTCCTCCATCTATCAGCGGCATTTATCGCCAATTGGAAGCGGATTGGGCTGTTTGTTTCTGGCTGCCATGACAACCAGGACAGGAGGTTTGCCCTCTCTGCCGTTTCCCCGAGGACGGAGCAGCTGCTGCCCACTCTCTGCTCTCACCTGACCACACACACACACAGATGCACACACTTGTACACGTTCACAATCATTCCCAAAAATACACGCGGGAATCAGACACCAGCATTACCTGCTTCTCCTGCAACAGCACAACGTACACACACACGCACGCACGCGCGCGCGCACACTGATTCCCCCTGCAGTCACTAGATCTATTGGATGTGACAGTTAATGTTATGCTCTGTTAGTCACGTATCACTGGCACTTCCTCCTCTCACACTATCTGTGTTGGAGTGTTTACACAACCTACTCTGAAAAGGACCATATGATGCCTGCTTTATAACGCACACACACACATGTATGGACTTACAGATCCTATATACCTAACATACACACAGACACTCCAGATCAGCGTGGTTATTTTCCTGCTGAGCTACTTGGAGATTCTACTCTGATGGGTTTTTTCAGAGAGACAGCTGTGGTCGTGGATGAGAGGGCAGAGCTCTGTGATCGCAGAGACAGAGAGAGAAAGGGAGGCAGACACAGAGAGAGTGGGAGGGGGGTGAGATGGAGACTGTCATATTTTACCAGCAGAACCCTGAATGGTTTAATGTGCTTGCTTAAATGACGGGCACATGAGTAACAGAGCGTGTAATGATTGAAATCGGCACATGAGTGGAATTGACACATTGACAGCCTTTTTCGTGGCTTAAGCTAACTGAGGAAACCGTCTGACCGAGGAACTCATCTGCTAGTCAATTTGGATTTGACTGACACATGCTAATCAGTTTGGATTGAAGTCATCACGCTTGTTCAGTTTGAGGCGCACACAGTCTCTCGTGCCCTCTGTATGACTGCGCGGTACTGTATGTCTGTACCTCTCTGCCTCTGTCTGTGAGAAGTTCTGTGCATCTCTGTCCAAGAGTATGTCCGCACTAACCCAACAAAGTTTGATAAATGCTCTCATTTTTTGCCCCTCTCATTTACTCAAAAACAGACACATAGGTGGTTGTCTTTATGCTCTCACAGCTCGTACATTTTGGGCAGACAAAATTTACTCAGACCTGTAACTTTTAATTTAAGCTTACGCCAGTGCTTTTGACGCCTTGTAATGTCTGCAGTGGAAAACCTGAGAACACCAGCTGCAAGTTTTCATGCGGACAAGAAAAAAATGAGTGCTTGGAATATTGTGACAGGAGCTCACAGTGTGTGTCGCAGTAAAGTAAAGAAGACAGTTTGATTTTGAAGCATAAGGCTGGCGCTATTCAGTATATTTTCTTATTGTGAACATATCCCATGAAAAGATGAAACCGATGTGTTTGTCTGTTTCGAAACACGTTCTGACTTCCCTGCCTTGTCTGTTGCACTCAGCCCAAGCACATTGATTCCTACTGAAGACATACATCTCTAAAAATGGGGCACAAATATATCATCTTATTTTTAAAAAAGCTTCAGTTACTTATCAAAAACACGAGGCACTGTCGTCTTTAATAAATGTAACTCAAACAGGAGTTTACAGCAAATTGTTCTTATGTTTGGGACTATTTTCAGCAGTGGATTAATACACATTTGGTGCCTTTGTGAGTACTCTGGCAGCAGAATAGTGTATGTAGGACTGAATCAATACAAACTAGTGTTTGTCTTGTCTTGGGCTTTGAATCCACCCATCCTACCGAGTTCAGGTTAACTGATTCGTCTGACATTGTGACATGAACAGCGGTTTCTCGGTTAACAAACAAAACAAACAATGAACATGAGGACTCCATTAGCCAAACAGTGTCACGGACGAGACGAATGCCATTGTCAAGGTGTGGCCAAGCATTGTCCAGCAGTGCACTGTAACCAACAAGGATATAACAATAATGGCATGTGTGATAGATAAAATCGATGTGGCTCTTGAAGCTGTTCTTAAATCAACATGTCTTCTCAATGTATATGACATTGTAGTTTGTTTTTACTTTGCTCCGCTCCACTCCTAAAACTTTGGCACAATAAGTATGTTGGTATGGCTACGCATCAGCCTGGACTTAAAGTGATGTTAGATTTAGGCGGAAAAGTGAAAACTGAATCCCCCTCCCTCACAGAAATCTTAAAGTGGGTACAGTGTCAGACATTATCATGGTCATAATGAAGGAGCATCTCAGCCAGTGCGACACTGTGGCTCATTGCTGTGGGGTTTTTTTTCCGCAGTCATAAAATGTGACTTTGATTGACGTCTCACTCAATGCACCAACGTCTCTGCCTGGTTAACAGGTAGCATTTATGAGGCTTGACCCTCAGATCACTTGTTATTAGTCATTCAGTTGTACAGAAATCGACAAATATATAAATGAAGGGTTTAGTTGTATCACAACAGGAATGGTATCGTATATGGGAAGTGATTACAGAAAGCGGGTGGGAACTAAACTGAGTTTAACCAGCTTACACTCAAGATGTGTCTTATTCTTTGTTGTATATGACAAAGAAAACTTTTTCTGTTTTTTTTCTCCTGTAGTTTAAGTGTTTCTATTCAGAAAACACAAATGTCAATTTCAACATCAGCCTGTCTCACTGTGGACGCACTGTCCCCCTCTGTCTCCCCCTCCCTCTCCGCCTCTCACATAGAAGCCTGTAAATCACTTAAAGACCCACCAACGTTGGAACATCAGCGCTCGCGCTGTTGCTCTGACAACTGAAACAGAACCCATGGGTCCATGTGCCACCGCATTGTGAATAAAGCATGATCAGCAGTAAACAGGGTCCGTCCATTAACCAGAGCCTCCTGGTTGCACAAGATGGAAAGGTACGTGGCACATCAGGGAGCACATGTGGCACACACATCACTCTCAGGGGAGATAAACATGTCTTGACAGAGTTCACCTTCACGCACACACCTTTCTGTAAATCAACTATATGGGTTGAGTGTGACCTGACTCCAGCAACGAAAGGACTCTGTCATTTATTCTGCAAATAAATTCTGTCTATTTTCTTGGAGAAAATGAAATTTAATTACAAGAATAGTATTATATTGTCTCCTTTTGGACAACTTTTTGACTGCTGACTTTAATGTGAAATATTTATGTATAGGTTGTTTTGTAGGTATGGGTTAATTTGCTTTTTTTAATATGCATTTACAATATCTTCATTCATTCATTCATCTTCTAACCGCTTCATCCTCTTGAGGGTCGCGGGGGGGCTGGAGCCTATCCCAGCTGACATTGGGCGAGAGGCGGCGTACACCCTGGACAGGTCGCATTTACAATATAGACCACAAAAATAAAAAGCAAGGTTTATAAAAATGTCACAAATTAACATGTAGCTATAACTGCCACAAGAGCATCATTTAATGATCAGGTGAGTCAAAATCTCTCATCTGTGTATAAATGTGTTTCAATACTAATATTAATTAGGTTGTTTGTAGAAAAGTGGCACATTTCTGCAAACTTGGCCAGATGGTTGGAGCTCAGCTATTTTTATAAATGAGTAAACTTTGATTTATAGCTTACTACTATCAATTATATTCAAAGTTTTTGAGCTGAAGTTTAAAATGAGCATTAGCTAACCTCAGAGCATTTGTGTACATCCAGCATTTATTTTCCAAATGTCAGCATTTATTAGTATTTGCCATTGAATTAACAAACAAACATAGATTTCCACCTCTGCGGCCAACGTTACCTTGAGGCGACCTTTAACGTTCCTGAAGTGTAAAGTGAAAAGTTAATTTGCATCTTTATTGCTACTCAGAGTGAGGGAGCACACGACATATACTCGACGCGCAGTGACCCGCCTTCCCACGACCTCAGAGGGAGAACCCTGCCCGTGTCAGACGCCAGTTTCATCACTGAGAGGAATTACTTTGTTTCCAGTGAGCGGGCCTCTTTTTTTTCTTTTTCTAATTCAAAACGGTGCGTCTCTGTGTTTATTATTCTCCTGCCCTTGGTGAAATCGCCCACGCTGTTTTGTGAGAGAGAAGTCAGGAAGGTGCACTGTTGCATTAACTCAGAGTTCAGAGACGCTCTGTTATGAGTGACATTTCCAGAACAGCACGCCAAATGACTAAGCAGCCAGGTTAACCGTGAATAATGATTTTCTCTTTGATAGAGGGGGGAGACTGGTTGCCTCCAGTGAAAAAGAGAAAGCCACAGATATGGATTTCATCAAGATGCAATGCTGTCATTTGACACAGCTGGGTAGAAAAAATTGGTTTGTCACAGAATAATGAAACACTCAGCAAACAAAGAAAGAAATATTCTAATGGTAATTATTGGAATACGAACCTGTCACATGGGTTAAACTGAAAAACGATATTACAGTTTACAACTTAATAAAAGGAAAAGTATCAGATCATCATGGATAGCAGCCACACAGAGACAAAAATCCTCTACGGTAAGGAAACACCTGGGAAAGCCACCTCACTCCTGACTAAATCACTGACTCATGTGACTTATTTGAAGCTCTTGGGGTACAGCCAAAGTGGAATTAATTTCAGAGTCTGCCTCAGATCAATAAATTCACATTGTATTATCTACTCGGGTCACAAAGAAAAAGGGAAATAAATTCAAACTAAGAGCTTTGCCAATCAAAGTTATAGCTGCTTTTGATGCTGACCTTGATGACTAAAGAATTTAAGATAATAACCTGGCATGATTCAGGCCATTTGTAATAATAATAAATATAAAGACTTCACCAGCAAAGCTAACAGTAGAGAAAAATGTCCAGAAGAGTTCCATAAATATCTTTAAGAACTGTTTATGTCTACTATGTGTGTCTCCGTGTAAGTACACCATTCTGTGGTCAAACTGTGACTACATCAAGTGGCATTCCCTCTTTTTTCTAGACCAGTGGCAGACTGAATCAGCATTACATCAGTCAGATCCATTTACTCTAAGTGCACTTAATTTTGTTAGCTAATAGGAAATAGCTTAACACATTTATACGGCTGCAGAAAAGATGGACACCCTGGGACACAGCAGTCAACAGCAGTGAGTCCTGCTCACAACTTGTTATACCCATCGTCCCTGCTCATCCTCACTAGATCTGAGCTCACAAAAGTAGGGAAACAAAAAAGAGAGAAAAGTCAGATAAGAATGCTGGACGTTTTCTCACTCACCCTCGTCTGTGTCCTCGGTGACCGGAGCCTTGCTGGACTGTCCGAGCCCCATGGCTGCTCCTCTTACAGATTCTCCTCTTCTGCTCCCTTAGCTCAACTCAGCATCCAACGCCGGCCTCTCCCTCTGAGACGCACTCATAGCCTGGTCAACACTAGCCCCTCACACACACACACACACATACACACACACACAGTCTCACGTGCTGGACTGACACACACACATACGCAGCAGCCGGGCTCACTTTTGCTGACTTGATCGGGTCCTGTCTTCCTCTTAGCTTTCCACCTTGACTCTACCACACATCATTGCACACACACAGAGTGGAGGGCTTGGGGGAACACTAAAGGCACTGAAGCGCTGACACACACACACAGGCAGTTCCACTACAGTGTAAGTTTCCCGTCTGTCCTCACTGCTGTTCAGATGAATGCAGGCAGACGGACGACTCTCGCCAGGCAGGAGGAGGAGGAGGAGGAGGAGGGTGGGTGATGTGTTTGTGGCTGTGACCCTCTGTTGACGGAGAGTCTAACCTGTGAGGGGAGGCAGGAAAACATGACACCATCAGCAGAGTGAGGGAAGGAGGGACAGTGAGAGGGAGGAAAAAGTAATAGAGCCTCTGAGACATGAAGCCACACAGCATCTAATAATGAACGGAAAGATTGTTGCAGGATATTCTTAGATATTGAAAATAAAAAAAGTGTCATTGACTTGATTAGAAATCAACTTGATTGGCCAGCAGGAGGGAAAATGACTTTCATAACTATTTTTACACACTCAGTTCTCCCTTCTGCTTCCCTCCTCTTCCTTCAGCTGTCATCTATCAATTATTTAATTTCTATATTTCCATCAGACACTCGTCCCAGCGGAGCAGCGTCTGCACTGCATGTGTGATGAATGGCATGATGGGCTTTCCCATTAAGAGCATAAAATTGGAGGCTTTTGATTTATAGTTTGCTGGCATTGTGTACTGTAAATGGAATCCCTCAGGCTGCCCTCTTCAGGACGTGAGACTCCATGAGTTACTACTGTTTTGTCTCACATAAAAACAAAGTGCTGCCTCATGAAACACATACATATAAAAATAAATCGTGTGCATCTTATACTCCTGTACTAGCCCCATCCTATAGGAGTAAGACTGTCTTAAAGTAAGTTTTTAATGGCATTTGAGTTCCCCATTACAATTCAATATGTATGTCTCTGCTTTACTCTCCTTTAAAACTGACTGTCAGCTCCTCTCATTGCAATACCTTAAAGGAGAATGAGCTGAGATGCATTTAAGGGTTAAACAGACAAACTTCAAGTCATTGTGGCAACATTTAGTCCGCTAGGGGAAACCCTGTCATGAATGTCATTCTCACACTGTATGATAAGGTCACCTCAGCATATCGGAGCGTCCCTTTAGGGCTGATGAAATATTAAATGAAATGAAATATTCAAAAACTAGTGCGAGGGAGCCGCAGTGCTGAGCTCCCCGCAGAGGACATTGTGCTCTGAGCCCCTTATCTGACCAAATGGGACAAACATGCGCTGAATGGAAAGTACCCCCCCCCCCCTCCTCTGCATGCACCCCTACACGGCTGCTGTGCTGTGTGGACACCTACCTCTGGACGTGAGTTGAGCATGGGACCATCTCCAGGTTGGTTTTGCTGCAGACATGTGAGGCGACAGGGGAGCAACAGTGCAGCTCAGAGCATCACTTGTCCGGTGCTCGGACGACGACGCACCGGGACACCTGCCACCCCTAGACAAAAAATGGAACCACACAGCGAGACGTGACTTGCGGGATGCGCCGACGGAGTGCGCTGCGAAATGCCTTGTGTGTGGAGGACAGGAGGGCAAAGGGAGCAGAGACGGGGTTTAAGGGGGGAAACTGCTCGGCGCGTTGCACTGATGAGCGACTGACCTCCACATCGCCGCCTGTGTAATGCGCTGGCCACCACCGTGCGTCTGGAGAGGCACGTCTCATAGGCTGGTTAGGCTGATCTGCTGTAGCTGCGGGGCTGAGGTCTCCCTGTCGGTAGCAGTCACTATTCTGAAGTTATATCCCCAGATGCATGGAGAGAAGCCTAAATAGACTCCACACTAATAAAATTACTAGAACATTATGTTATAGAAATATTACAGAGAAGCTATTGTGTCTGTCACTGCTACAAGTTCAATGTAAAGTCAGTCAGCCACTGCAGAGTAACTCACAGCCACTGTAGTGATTGTCTTCTGGGTTATAGCCCAAAATGAATAGCTGATTGCTAAAGTATTAATACTTATATTAGTTTTCTATTCCCAAAGAACTTGTGCTCTATCTTGTATTTAAAAAATCATAAACCACTGCTGTTATTTTATATAAAGTATCGCTCAAATATTCAAATTACCTCATAATAATCGATTAACATTTGTAGGAAATTCTCTCATGTTGCCACCATGGAGGTCATGATCAGCTTTGAAACAGCGCTCCCTAGAGCTGATAATGGTTTGCCCCATTGATGAAAGGCAATTCTGCAAGGCTGTTTTAACCCTTTGAAACCTGAAGCAACATCATCTTTTCTTGTGCTGCTTTCAGACACCTTTTGCAAGTATTTAACCTTCAAACCCACAGCAAATTTCTTTCAACGCTATGGGAAAAAAGGCAATAAGCAACTTGGTAAAATTGGTAAAACTGCAAAAAAGGTAAATAGATTTAGATAATTATTTAAAAAAAAAAAGGAAAAAAGAACACTATTTAAAATGATTATTATTATTACATTTTAAAATTATGTTACAGAATTATTAGAATTTCAAGCACTCTTACCAGGTCATTTCTTTGTTTTTAAACTTGCTTTATTTTTTAAATTAATTTTCTTATTTTTAATTTTCCCTTTTTGCTAATTTCTTTTCTATTTTTGGGGGGTAATTTCTTCTTCTGCTTTGCGCAGGTTTAAAAGGGTTAACCTGGTGGCACCCCTAGGAGAGGGACAGTCTCTTTATAGACAAGCTGAGCCCGCTGTCTCATAATAGCCTTTAACTTATATGGAAATAGTAATTATATAGGAGGAACAGTGGACTCTAATGTGTCTCTGGTGTTCAATTGTGAGTCTAAACCACATTGTGCTCTGTGTTTTTTAATCTCTGTAGATTGTATCCTCTGTTATAGCCCCAAATTAATAGCTGATTGCCAACATATCAACAGCCTAGTTCTCTGTTCTCACAGAACTTGCGCTCGTGTCTTGTGTTAAAAAAAACAACAACAACATCTAATGCTGTTATTTCCACAAAGTATCATTTGAACACTTTCTAATAATACTCTACGTTTAATTCATCTGCAGGAAATTCTTCTCTCTCACGTTGCCACCATGGAGTCAGAGGTCATGATCAGCTTTGAAACAGCGCCCCCCAGAGCTGATACTGGTTTGCCCCGTTGATTAAAAGCACTTCTGTGAGGCCGATTGCCAACAATGCTGTTTCAACCTGATGTTCCCCCCAGGTACGGGACAGTCTCTTTATAGACAAGCTGAGCCTGCTGTCTCATAATAGCCTTTAACTTATATGGAAATAGTAATTATATAGGAGAAACAATGGGCACTAATGTCTCTCTTGTGCTCGACTGTGAGTCTAAACCACATTGTGCTTTATGGGATTTTTTTGTTTGTTTATTTTTAAATCTCCTTAGCCATCAATATGACAGTCCTTCATGATTCTTATATATTACAGGTGACAATCTTGCAGTTGGATCACCACATATAAAATACATTGACCTGCGACTTAAAGCAAATGTCAGCCAAGGATGTTAAGTGCAGGTCAGTGTCCCCTTACCTACCTCTTAACAAGCCCACCTCTGTAAATTGTTTTTATTGGGTTTTGTAGTTTTTACAGACCATAACACAGGTCCATAGATCAGACATTCAAGAACAAAACAATAAAGGTGTAAGTACAGGCTAGAAGTTAAGCGGAATTAATTATACAGCAAGCTAAAACATGGCTTGCAAGCGGACAAAATAAAATACAGAGGAAAACAAAAACAATAATAAATGAATTTAAAAGAGGAGAGAGACAAAAAAAATAAAGTCACAAGGAGTTAAAATGCAGCATTAGCTAAATAAGCTTTGTAGGGGTCCCAGATCCTTGAGAACAGGTCTGCTTTGCCCTTAAGTGAATATCTGATCTTCTCTAAACTCAAAGGCATCAATAGGTCTCTAACCCAGTGTCAATAATGGAGTGTCAGGGGATCTCCAGTTTAGCAGAATAACCCTCCTTGCAGTAAGTGTAGCTCGGGCCACTGCCCCATGCTGGGATCCAGACAGTGGTGAGCTCACTGGCAAGACTCCAAAAAAAGCAATACATGGAGAGAGTTTGATATTTTGTTATGTGTATCACAGAGACATGTAAATATCTTATCCCACAGTTTAGCCACTGAGGGGCAGGTCCAAAACTGATGGTATAAGGACCATGTTCCATCTTGCCTGTAATGCAAGTGTGGTCAAAATTAGGTTACCTCCCTCACTTTTGGATCCCTTGCTCGGACCACGCCCATCTACAAACTTGGCTTTCATTTTGACCTCAGCTACACACCTGTAAAGTGTTTTGACTGCGTCTTGTACAGTTAGGACATTATTGTGTTGACACAATCTGCCCACAGACAACAAGACAAACACTTAGCTAGATACTCAAAACTGTGCCTGTGGTAGTTCCCGCTACAATGGGTGTCACCTGGATCACATTTTACGACGATGACACACACACACAGACTCACAAGGTGAAAACAATACCAGCTTTCCCAACATTGTTACAACTGGTAAAAATACACCATATACTGTAGGTCTGAACAGCTTTCTATGTGAGTAGCAAATATAAGGTGTTTCCCAATGACTTTACCTATCATCTCATAAAGGTCATACAAAGCATGTCACAACTTAAGTAATGAAGTTAACCTCAAATATAAGATTACTCACACACAGTACATGATGATACAGTTTCACAGCAGCTCTGTGATTCATAACCAGACCATAAACCCACAATATGTGTTTGCCTCATTGGAATTTGCAGTCTTTGAGCAGATTTCTGCAGTCCAGTCTCTCCTCATATAGTAACTTCTGTGGCCATTAACTACTTACTGTAAAACACATCCGTCCATTATAAAGCCTGTCACCTGCGTCCCCTGTTAATTGAGCAGGCCAAGGTCGAGAGGAGCATGGCTGAGTGGTGGGACTGTGGGACTGGAGATATGCTTACGGCGCATACCGCACTTTCTCTTCCTCTCTGTCATGCCAAGACACATTCAGTGTGAGCCATCCATCTTCATACGGCGGCGGGGGACAGACCTCCAACTCTCGACACAGTCCACGAGAAGTGACGAGCATCACTCAAAAGCAGGCCAATCCCTTATCGAGCGCCCGACGCCATCAGGAGTTGTACTCTTCTTTTGGATGAGATGAGTGATGACAGTGTCATATCACACCTGGACAGAAACGGAGTGCAGCTACTTAACGTGCAGGTGGCCTCAGCATGTGCCAGGGTTGTCCTAGTTTTGTAATTGAAAATGTTCTTTGCCTGAAAAGAGAATCAGTCATAGATAAGTTCTGGTTTCATTAGATTAAGTTTTGAAATAAAGAATGAAAACAATTTGCAGAACTTCAACATGATGGACGCTGAGACTGCTTGGGAAGCTGTAACTAGTTTAGATCTATGAAATTAGCCTCATCTAGTGGATAGAAATGACATCACATCACATGACAGCAGCCAGTATTAATGCAGAAAGGGTCTTATGGGAATATAATTTACAGCATAAATCACTTTTATGATCAGCGTTACTGTCAAAGCATCAAAACCACCGTGCTCCCCAATGCAGTAATGCATCGTTATGAAAAAAGCTATCATAGTACAAAATATTAAAGCTTTTCTCTTTCTATATTACGGTGAAACATTTGAATGATCTGATCCCTTTTCATCCTCAGGGCTGCCTGGATTCTTTCAGGCAACACATTTCATTACAGTGTGTGTGCTTTAAATTAAAATGCACGCAGCAGCAAATAACATGTACAGAAGAAAATAAAAAACAGCAGCAGCAATTAAATTCCAAAGGTGCTCCATACTGAGTTGGGATCTTGAGACTGTGGCTACTGGAGTGAACCAAAGCCACCATCATGTGTTGTAAATCTTTGTGTAGAATCTGTTTAAACTATCAGACAGTACTCAGCTGATGCAAAGAAATGAAATGTATGGAAGCAGTTTTTATAAAAGATATTTTTGGGGCTTTTTGATAGGACTGATATAATATGAAGGCGGGAGACAGAGGGGGAATGACATGCAGCAGAGGGCTGTGGGTTGGAATTGAGCCTTCAGCCGCAGCTAAACAGACATACCGTAAAACTTTAATCAAAAGCCTAGTCCCAATTAAATGCCCAGTCCCTTTTACTAGCCTGATGTGGCTACACATTTTGACAAATAAACGCCTGTCTCAATTAGATGCCTGGTCTGGTTGCCAAGCAGTTATTTTTTTAATAGAAGACTGTCAGATGTATAAAACCGATTTGTTAAATTATGTGTCCATTCCTCGATTACCCTGTAATTTATTCATATTCCCTTTGTCTGTAACGTGCCTCAGATCCAAAGAATCAAAAGGGTTTTTCATAAATGAATCCAAGTTGTGAGTATTGTTTTAACAGGACTGGCTGCAACATTAAAATAATTTACACATGTATGCATCAATAATTTTTTTTTTTGATATTGTGATATACATTATTTCACCTAATGAGTACTTTTACTGTAGGTGCTGTAAGCAGGGGCATAAATATAGTCGGTAACAATCTACAATGAAATTATATGTTCATTTTACATAAACTATATTAACTAAAAATAAACTATTTTAAAAATCCAATTAATGAGTAATCTCTTATTATATGTAGTATTTTTGTCATATATAGATTTGCAGTGATGATTGGAAATATGAGTGTTGTCCAACATCAAGTCTGTATTTTAACATGTGACGATAATATAAAATATACCGTACTTGTTTTAACACAAAATCTGGTACCAGGGTCCATCATGATAGTGTGCACAGGGGCCAATCTTAACTACCGTACACCACTGGCTTCAAGTATTTAATAATGATAGTACTTTTGCACCTTTACTTGTACAAACAAAAACACAACTTTTACCGGCAGCAGAATATTTCTACACTGTCTTATTGCTACTTTACTTAAGTAAAATCTGATATAATAAATACCATACAGAATATTCCTCCCTTTCTGAGGCACATCACTAATTTATGTCTTCTCAGTATCATAATTTATGGACAAAACAATCCCCTCAGGCCTGCTTTGACTCCTTTATAAAGATAAGTGTTGTCTTATCTGGCACAATGTGTTGTCGTCTGTCATTCCTCTGTGGCTGCATAATTATTTTAGAGTAAACAGAGGGTGTGTTTCCAATCTGTGCACATGCATACGTGGCTGCATGTGTGCATCGGTGACACAAACAAACAAAGGTTCAGTTAGTGCAGTAGGTGTCACTGAGTCATGGCGATCTTTAACCACTTGTTGCTCGTTTGGTGTTTGGTGCCGCTGGTGCTGAGCTACCCTTTCTACCCACCGACATGCTACACCAAGGTGCTGTACATGGCACGAGAGCTCACCCAGTGGGCTGCAGATCTGAAGAGGGACCCTGAGACTGTAAGTCAGCTGCTGTGTTGTCACTATTATAGATTTTTACTTTAACACTAAAGCTGTGTAATGTTTAAGTGTCCTGTATATCATACTGTAGTTTTTGCTTTGATGTTTATATAATGTTTTTTTTATATTTTATGACAGTATTGGAGATTATAATTAGTTATTTTCTCCCTTCATTTATTTACTAAATACAGATATTCCTCAATTTAGTTTAACCCCATCAACCCCATTTTTCAGAGTATAAAAATTATATCAGATTATTATGCTTATGATTATTGTTGTTTTGCACCCAGGCTTACTGCATGGCACGCATGCCAGATCTCATCCTTGATGTCCATGTAAGTATGACTTCAAATTCTGCTTGATTTATTGATATTACTAGACTGAATTTGTTGCTGTTCATACTTGGAATATGGGAATTTACACATTTGAAAGGTAACCAGAGTTCAGATTCAAGATACTGTTCTGATGGTTCTTTTTTTTCAAAGAACCAAAAACAAAACAAAATGTTTTCTGATCTGTACTTTTAGTCTATCCTTCACACTCTGTTTTGAGTGCTCCGGCTGTCCCAGAATTTTTTTTACACTAACATCTGTGGTACTTTGACCTCAGCTGTAAATCACGCACAGGGACACTAATTGCTACTCATGCCGGCAGAATGCTTGTGTGATGAACAAAATGAGGACCTACATCTCCCTGGTGGAAGGCCTGCGAGATCGCCGCTGCGCTTACACCAAAGACGTGAGGAAGCTGGGTCTCACTCTGAGGCAGCTGTTCATCATCATGTCGGAGAAGTGTCACGGGGTAAGACGAGACAAACAGACAAAACAGGTTTAACACAATGAGGCTCAAATGTTACCATAATATTTGTGCCATGAAGCAATCAAGTAGGATTAACTCTGGTGGGACACTAAGTGAAGCACAGTGAGACAACTGTACGCCATAGATTAATCTATTTAAAAAATACCACCTGCACATTAAATCACTATGCACAGGATTTTTTGGTACGTATTCTGTACTTTTAATGGAGGACAAAATGTGCTTTTGCTGCAAATAGAGAAGATAAAAGTTGTAGTAGAAGTAGCGGGTTTACCACCAACAGTTCCATTTTGGAGAGACTGCAGTAGCACTATGTCGAAATTCCACAAATATATACCATGAGAAGTTGCACAAGTATAAACATGTAAGACACCCACAAGGGGGGCCATGACACTTCTCATATAATTGCTGACTATTGGAGGCTGACAATGCTGTCTTTAATAGGCTGTGGCATGCATGAAGGTTGTGGTATCGTGTAAAACTAGACAAACTGAGGCATCCATCAGTACCAATCATGTTGGCATAGCTTATCGGGAAGGGGGCCAAATAACATCCCAAAGTTAGGCTGTTTTGTTAAGGGTACAAATAGGGTCAAAGGGGTCTCTTGAACTCTCACCTCAAAATATCTGAATAAAAATGGGTTCTGTGGGTACCCGCATGTGTCCCCTTAACTTTAGAGGCCTTGTTCCCTGTAAAGGTTTCGTTCCTTACAATCAATGTACTCCTTCAAAATAAAGTTGTATTGTCTTCTTTTTAGGGAAAAGGAAAACCAGCCTATTTAAAGAACAATTAATCGCCTAACACACATATATATATGTACAGAGACATAACACATTAAACAGGGTTGTCATGGAAATCAAGATGTTAATTGTAATAGTATTAGTTTATGTCCATTAGAAAATCAGTAATGTTAAGTGTAAAATAAGAAACCAAAGTACATTAGTTTGCAGTTGATCAACTCTGATATTGACATAGTTATCTACTAGCCTATATACTACGAACGCTTCATTAAATTCCTGAAGTTCAGTTATGGCTTTTGGTGTAGGTGTGCCACCCCTCTAGCCACCCTTAGGAAAGGTTTCTGGGGCATCACTGACTGTAACTGCGTGGACTGATAGATTTGACACTTATCTGTTCAGTTATTGCAGCTCTTTTCAAAAATAAGTAGAGTCCAGGCACAATGCATAGCAGAGAATGTAACTTAAAGATAAAAAATACGGTCTCCTCCCAAATTTAAAGCATCTCAAAGGTAGTGTAATGTATTTCTCTTGTCCTTTAAATGGCAAATTGTTATTCCTTTGCTCCCCATGCTTTGTTTTATTTGCTCCCTATGATTTGTTTTCTTTGTTCCCTATGTTTTGTTTTCTTTGTTCCCCATGCTTTGTTTTATTTGCTCCCTATGATTTGTTTTCTTTGTTCCCTATGATTTGTTTTCTTTGTTCCCTATGTTTTGTTTTCTTTGTTCCCCATGCTTTGTTTTCTTTGCTCCCTATGATTTGTTTTCTTTGTTCCCCATGATTTGTTTTCTTTGTTCCCCATGCTTTGTTTTATTTGCTCCCTATGATTTGTTTTCTTTGTTCCCCATATTTTGTTTTCTTCCACTGTACATCCACACTCAAGTACAAGTACCGCCAAGTATTTTATTGGTACCTGATTCATACAACAAAATTCCACATGCATGGATTCTTGGATAAATTAAACAACCGTCCATTAAGGTATATTTTAAGTCACGCCTCTACTTTGTATGAGCTAAAGTCTGAGCCACTGCAGCCCGCCATGAAACAGAAAACTGAAAAAATGCATTCAAACAGACTGCCGGTTAACGGGTCACTCAGTGGGTCATTTCATGGGATTAGACAGGGTTTATGATGCAGATTATGAAAAACGTTCAGTTCTCTGTGGATGCTTATTTGAGCATTCTCTCCTGAACCGTGGAGTCGGACACGTGTGTCTGAGTTTGGTTTTCCATAAAGCCTGACATGGCCTGTCTGTGCAGACCGGGCCACTGTGTCTCGACAACGGGTTGAAGTTAATTCACTTTCACTCCAGTCATTTCAGTAATCCTCAGTAACAGCAATAGGTTCACCTCTTATTATAGGCTGGAAATTAGTATGCATTTGATATGGATGATTTTCTGCTGAGGATTTCTCTTTGTTTCTACAGTTTCAATCCAGATAACAATGTATTGAATATGAAGGCAGGTGAAACTGAGCTGCTTACAACATGAGAAATATGAACTCTGAGTAAAAATCTTATGCAATCACACACACCTTACCTATTTCATCTTTCTTTTTTTTTTTGTTTTTTGAAATAGGACTTGGTGTTCACGATCTTTGACTGCTCTGCTCTGGAGCGCTGACATACTGGATCCTGAGGCAACAGTATAACAGTCTGACAGCAGTACAGCCTGTCTATGTACATTCTTCAAGCATGTGCAGTCACTGAGAGACACAAGACTGATGTTGAGTTTAAATCTATGATAAGTATGGCTTGTGTTACCAAAAATGTATTTTAATCATCTGTTGTCTGACTATAATGGGGTTTATCACATCTGTCCTGTGCAATTTCACTGAGGAAATATTTCATATAATAAACTTTATCAAAATGCTTTTCATTACTCTCTTTTAACATGATGTTGGGTAAAAAAAAAAAAAAAAAAGTACACAAAGCTTGTTAGTGGTTACATACAGCAAACTACAATATTGTCAAGTTTTATCAAAATTCATATTACTTAAAGGGCCAGTGTGTAAAATGGGCTGAAAACAGTGACATGTAACGTTTAGATTCTAGATTGCAGTGCTCACTTGCTCGCCTGTGCTCACCTCTCCTGTCAGCAAAGTTACGGTGGCCTCCGAGGACCAAAACACTTTGGAAAAATGACGTTGTCCGCGACAGAGAGCAGCGTCTCTGCTGGTAACATATCCAAAGCAACGAGCAATGAAGTGAAGATCTAAACCATATTACGATATGTTATCAGTGAGAGGTTAGGAGTGTTTTATTGTTTTGGTAACAAAAGCAAACATTAGCGCAGTAATGCTAAATGAAGTCATGGCACAGTGCGGCAAATAATCGTTAGGTTGGTAGGATAACCGTTAACGTTACATATTATAATATGTGTTTGCAGAGTGATTTTCCACAGGAGACAGGGAGAGGAGGGAGAGGGAGAGGGAGAGGAGGAAGACGAGGGAGAGGAAGAGATGCAGGAAGGGCAGGCGGCGTGCCTCAGCCACGGAGAGGGAAGAGGAGGAGGGGAGGATGTTATGCCTGTTTTGTCTTTGACGTAAGACTAAATTTTTCGCAAGTGTTTTACAGTAATTGCTCTATCTGGAGATGATGTAACTTTACAAACTCTCCTCCTCACTCCCTACTTGTCGAGTCTGACACGTAACGCTATTATACTATGTGCTGACAAACAGTAGCATTTATTTTAGTAGTTTACCTGTCCAGCAGAAAACACGCCACTTCAGCGTCAGATTGAAGCCCTTTGTCCTTCATGAACCCCCTCCATTGCTGAAAAACATCACCGATGTTTTTTCTCTGCCGCCGCTTGTCCCGTTTTCTTTGCCCCTCTTTGTGTCGTCTTTTCCTCGCAGATGACGGTTCAGGTTCATTCTCTGCTGTTGCGTGGTAAGTGTGGTCCATTCGCAAACTTTATAACTAAAAAAACTTTAACTACTCTCTATCGACAAACTACTAACACTCTCTGCTGTTTCCTCCTCCTTCTTCCTTCCTTCCACTGTCTTCGTTGGTTTATTTATTCAGGCGAAACGTGTTCCCTGGCTGGCTGGATTGTCTGCTCGGGCTGCCGTACATACATGGCAGCATAAGATGGCGACCTCTCTAAAGCAAGGCCCTTGCTATATATATATATATATATATATATATATATATACACAGTACAGGCCAAAAGTTTGGACACACCTTCTCATTCAATGCGTTTTCTTTATTTTCATGACTATTTACATTGTAGATTCTCACTGAAGGCATCAAAACTATGAATGAACACGTGGAGTTATGTACTTAACAAAAAAGGTGAAATAACTGAAAACATGTTTTATATTCTAGTTTCTTCAAAATAGCCACCCTTTGCTCTGATTACTGCTTTGCACACTCTTGGCATTCTCTCCATGAGCTTCAAGAGGTAGTCACCTGAAATGGTTTCCACTTCACAGGTGTGCCTTATCAGGGTTAATTAGTGGAATTTCTTGCTTTATCAATGGGGTTGGGACCATCAGTTGTGTTGTGCAGAAGTCAGGTTAATACACAGCCGACAGCCCTATTGGACAACTGTTAAAATTCATATTATGGCAAGAACCAATCAGCTAACTAAAGAAAAACGAGTGGCCATCATTACTTTAAGAAGTGAAGGTCAGTCAGTCCGGAAAATTGCAAAAACTTTAAATGTGTCCCCAAGTGGAGTCGCAAAAACCATCAAGCGCTACAACGAAACTGGCACACGAGGACCGACCCAGGAAAGGAAGACCAAGAGTCACCTCTGCTTCTGAGGATAAGTTCATCCGAGTCACCAGCCTCAGAAATCGCAAGTTAACAGCAGCTCAGATCAGAGAGCAGATGAATGCCACACAGAGTTCTAGCAGCAGACCCATCTCTAGAACAACTGTTAAGAGGAGACTGCGCGAATCAGGCCTTCATGGTCAAATAGCTGCTAGGAAACCACTGCTAAGGAGAGGCAACAAGCAGAAGAGATTTGTTTGGGCCAAGAAACACAAGGAATGGACATTAGACCAGTGGAAATCTGTGCTTTGGTCTGATGAGTCCAAATTTGAGATCTTTGGTTCCAACCGCCGTGTCTCTGTGAGACGCAGAAAAGGTGAACGGATGGATTCCACATGCCTGGTTCCCAGTGTGAAGCATGGAGGAGGAGGTGTGATGGTGTGGGGGTGTTTTGCTGGTGACACTGTTGGGGATTTATTCAAAATTGAAGGCACACTGAACCAGCATGGCTACCACAGCATCCTGCAGCGACATGCCATCCCATCCCATCCGGTTTTGCGTTTAGTTGACGATCATTTATATTTCAACAGGACAATGACCCCAAACACACCTCCAGGCTGTGTAAGGGCTATTTGACCAAGAAGGAGAGTGATGGAGTGCTGCGGCAGATGACCTGGCCTCCACAGTCACCGGACCTGAACCAATCGAGATGGTTTGGGGTGAGCTGGACCGCAGAGTGAAGGCAAAGGGGCCAACAAGTGCTAAACACCTCTGGGAACTCCTTCAAGACTGTTGGAAACCATTTCAGGTGACTACCTCTTGAAGCTCATGGAGAGAATGCCAAGAGTGTGCAAAGCAGTAATCAGAGCAAAGGGTGGCTATTTTGAAGAAATTAGAATATAAAACATGTTTTCAGTTATTTCACCTTTTTTGTTAAGTACATAACTCCACATGTGTTCATTCATAGTTTTGATGCCTTCAGTGAGAATCTACAATGTAAATAGTCATGAAAATAAAGAAAACGCATTGAATGAGAAGGTGTGTCCAAACTTTTGGCCTGTACTGTATATATATATATATATATATATATATATATATATATATGTATATGTGTATATATATATATATGTATATGTGTATATATATATATATAAATATATATATGTATGTATATGTATATATATATATATATATATATATAAAAGCATAATTATAAGGCTACGAAAACCAAAAGAATTTTATTTTATAGCGATTATACACTTGTATAAACATATTAATGGGTAGAAGATTCAGATTGACAATAAACCATGCCAAATATTACACACTGGCCCTTTAACAAAATCATTGGACGCCTACTAGCTCACCTGGTGGAGCGGGCACCCCATGTGCATAGGCTATGTCCTTGACGTGGCAGCCATGGGCTGTGTAAGGGCTTTAAGAGGAAGAGAAAGTGCATCAAGGTAACATGCTGGAACTTAATTGGGTTGGGCAGTTTTGTAGTCATGGGAACAATACAAAGTATACACACATATATACAGCGATGACAAGTCATTAGTGTGAGGGGATTAGTGGAAACCTCTGTGGGCTTGTATGGACATGCATGAGCTTGTCTCTTTACTGTCAGTTCTCTGAGGATTTACAGAAGGAAATCTCTCTTTCACTTTGTATCCAGAGTGCAAAGTGACATTAGAGAACATTTAACAAAGTGGGTGCTTTAGCATTAATTTTGGACTAAGGTAACAAGACATATGTGGCTCAAATTAATAAATATGAGATCCAATTACCTCTAATTAGAGTGAAAAATATCCTGAAACAAAGCTGATGTTGAAACACAACATACCAAATTATGGTTTACAACTCATTTAAACAGCTCAGTGCCACCAATCTTTCTGTCCATAATTGGTGATTGAGCAGATTGTTTGGCTAATTTTTCCATAGAATTCCAAGAGATAATTACTCATGCAAATCGGGCGGTAAATGATGTTTATTGAGACTGATTTTAAAGTGCTTTATGCACTCTGAAGGGAAATGTTACCTGAAGTTTATTGAAAAGTATGAATATTGGTTTGAGTTCCATGTTAATGAAAATAATCGTTTGTATGGAGAACAGTGCATCAGTCACTCCTCAGTAATTGACTTTAGCTCGCACATATTTTCCTGAGGTTCATAACACAACACTCTTTTCTTTCCAATTTCTTTCAGTTTTTTTTTCTTAGCTTGTCAACGTCTCATCTTCATCATGGAAAAAGGTTGTTGATAAATATTTTTCATCATAGTTTCAGTAACAAAATTAATATTGCTACTTACATCACATTAAGTGTAACTTAACAAACATACTTATTTTAACCCACACCTTGATTCCTTTCCTAAACCTAACCAAGTAGTTTGTTGCCTCAGTTAGTTTTAGTGCAGAAGTTTATTTTGAAAAGTCACTGTATGCATGTAACAAGCAGAAAATGTATGTTTCCTGTGAACATAGAAATTTATTTTGAAAAGACACTATCATATAAAGAGCCGAAACTGACACCTCCAAAACGAATGCTGGAGGGGTGTCTTGAGCATCATAGTTTAAAGTGTAGGTCTACTGACCAAGCTGCTGTATGTGACGAGTTGGGAGTGACAACTTGTTGGCCAATATAACAAACATGTTAATAACATTTATAAATATCTTAACTTGTTTCTGTTTAAGATTCTGTCCCTGTTTCTATAACTCTTGCTCTGGTGTTGAAACACTGAGGTGTTGAAAATCAAACTGATCAACAAAGACAAAAACTATTTTAGACTTCATGTTCAAATACACCCCATGATCATAATCATGTTTTTCTTTCTTCTATTTCTCTTTGCTAGTTTATCCTTTATTTAAACGGGAACAGGAACAGTCTTAGACCAACAAACACAATTCAAATACACAGTTACCTGTCAGCTCACTGTTGTGATTATGAAGGGCTGCAAGTGAATATTTTCATAACTGATTCATCTGATTGACTGTTTATTCTGTAATATTATGAAAAATTAAAATTTCAGCTTCCCTAGAAACTCAAGGTGATTTCTTCATATTGTTTACTTTGTCTGACAAACAGGCCAATAAACAAACAAATTCAATTTAAAATTCTATCAAATAAGAGAAGTAAGTCATCACAACAGAGATTAGTTGGCGTAGTTTGCTTTTTTCAAAAATTCATTTCAATTCAATTTTTAATCCTGAAGGAAATTCTTGTGCCAGAGAATGCTTCAAATTACAGTAACAACAATTAACGTTCCCAAACCAGTTCAACCATGGGGTGTTGGTAGCGTAGTGGACAGTGCTGGCGCCCCATGTACAGAGGCGATGCCTCACTGCAGCGGTCGCAGGTTCGATTCTGGCTTGCAACCCTTTTCTGCATGTCATCCCCCCACTCTCTCTCTCTCTCCCCATTCCACACTGTCCTGTCGATTAAGGGCAAAAAGCCCAAAAAATAATCTTTTAAATACCAGTGCAACCAGTGGGTTCCAGAGGTCAGAGTCACACACCGGGCCCAGTTTTTAAAACAACAGAGTATCAAGTATCAGACAAAATATGCAAGATACAAAGTGTTTAAGGAGCCAGAAGCAAAAACCAGTGCCTAATAGAGTAACAGGAGTAAGATAAGTACAAGAGTTACTAAAAGTGAACTAAAATGGTGGAAAAATGCAGATTGGGCTAATACTAAACATTATATTGTATATGAAGTAACAACAGGAAGTAGTATTGCACATGATTTTGATTTTGACAAAAGTAATATTGCACAAGAAATTCAATTTACATCATGTAAAAAGACGTAGTGCATCTAATGTAGGAGAATATTGCTGTCAGTGTCCTTTTTCCTTCAGCTGTTCTCCCTACAGAAGGGGGCAGGAGTTATACAGTTTGATGGCCACAGGTAGCAAAACTCATCTGTTGCGTTCTGTGGTGCTCCTGGGTGGTCTCATCAGTGTGCTCTGATATGACTCCAGAGTGGCATGCACGATGTGAAAGGCGTCGTCCAGAATACTGAATAGTTTTCTTCGCATCCTCCTCTCTGACACCTCCATTAAAATGTGTGTTATTTGTGGATGGTACCACTATTCTGTGCTCTGGAGAGGATTTACAGCTGCTTTTGATTAAGATCACAACAGAAATTAATGAACTGAAAAGATGGTTTGACAAAAACAAACTGTTGCTACATTTAACAAAGACCAAAATGGTGTTATTTGGAAATCAAAAAACTCATATGCAAGTGCAAATTAAGAGATATAATGTTTCTTTAGACAAAAGTGTGTGAAAATACGTCTCTGGGAGTGATAGTGGATCACAAAATAAGCTGGAAACCTCAAATAAGTCACATTCAATCAAAGCTGGTGAGGAGCATTGCAGTTATGGAAAATCAAGACACATACTGAACCATACATCATTTTATATCATCTACTGCTTACTCATTTTACTGCATCTTGAATACTGTGTGGAGGTCTGGGGTAGCACCTGTCAAAGCAATTTATATACATTACACATATTTTTATGTGGAGGGAGCACACGAACACACACTGTTTTTAAATAACAAATAATGTACAAAGCAAGAAATAATCTGTTTCTGGGCAATATTCAAAAAATGCTTTGTGACAGGGAGGGGAGATATAATGTAAGAAGAAAATTAAATCTAAAAAAAACCCCGCTGTGTTCGTACACTTGATTTCAATTCAGTTCAGTTGTAATTATAAAGCCCAGTATCACAAATCCCAGTTTGCCTCAGAGAGCATCCCTCTGTCCTTGGACCCTCACAGAAGACAATGAAAAACTCCCTTAAAAAACCCTTTTAACAAGAAATCAAAAATGGTAGAAACCTCAGGAAGAACAACTGAGGAGGGATCCCTCCTCCGGGACAGACAGATGTGCAATACATGTGTGTGCAGAACAGATCAGCATCATAAATTTACAGTGATCCTTATGACAAAATGACTTAAAAACGAGAGGGAGAGACTTGGTATGAGGAGTTAAAGGGAAACACAACCACAGAACACTTTAAAAAGATGTACCGACAGTAAATTTAGGAGGTATGCAGACAAAGACGGATGATGCTGATGGGTTGGTTGATTTTTTTTTTATCTGGCCTCGGTTGGGATAGGGTTTGTAAATTTAATATCTAAAGTGGTTGTTTATTTATCTATATTAATGGTTGTACATAAGTTTGGGATAGTTGTTGGCAATTTCCTTTTCAAATGAGACATGAATACTGAGAAGTGGGTGGGATTATATAAGTGTATACACTTCTTACTACTCCATGTCTGTTGATGTTCTTTTTTTGTTTTGTTTTTATTTTCTATTTATTTTTTTTGCTCAAAGTAAAGCTGCTGGATTAATTACTTTAAATTATTATTTAGTTATCAAGATGTTTGTCACTCACTCGTTGTTTTTTACCCTATGCTTTTTCTACCTGCTCAACAGGTAGTCTACAAGTTCACTGAGCTGATAGTGCCACTAGAGGGCGCTATAGCACTGCATGTTGGGATGAAGAGCAAGTTAGTTGAGCCAACATGTGGTTTGAATGAAAAGAGAATAACACAGTGCAGGTAAGTGATTTGAAAACCACTGAAGGCATTTAAGATTTTCAGAAACCTAAACTGTAACTAATCATGACCCAGAGTTTGAGTTTCAACAGTATCGTTATTGATTTTAACAACAATAAACAAAGACATAAACACATCCATTATGTGTACATATACATCCACAGACACGTGATTAAAAAAGATGCCTAAACAAAATGTCGGTACGACCGCGGACGGTTTAACCCCTCCCCAAAAGTGTGGGTTGAAAATAAATAAATGATGAAATGTGAAGAATAAATAAATAAATAAAATTAAGTAAAGAATATAGAAATAAAAAACATAGAAAATATATAAAAATGAATGGAGGAAAAAAACTAGATAAATAGGAAAACATGAAAATAAGAGGGGAAGGAAGATCAAAAATTATAGGTTGAGGATCTAGTGTAAAACAATTCACTTTATGTATATGTTATATTAATGTACACATTTGGACATTGCAGAGGGTCACTATTATATCCCAGGTACTTCCAACATGTGGCTTAACTCTGTCCTCTCCAGAGAACACATGAAGGGACCCCATGTTTTCCACGGGCAGAGATGTTGATAATTGATTGTTTTTCATACAATACAAAATGTAACTAAAAGCATTGGACATTATAGTGATGCAGTGTGATGTAACAGAACACTAAACTTGGGTCATAAGAAGTTAATATGTATCCCACAGAGCTCCAGCAGAAGTTCAGTAGCTGCGTTAATGGCACAGCTGGTGAGCTGTCAGAGGACACGCCCAGCACCGACCCGGACATGAAGTCCTTTCTACCTCACGAGCGCGATAGTGACGACGACTTGTTCTTTGAAAGAAACTACATTTCCATGACGGCAGTGGGAGGGTCGTTGAGTAACAAGGTGGGGCGTTTTCGCCCAGTCACCAGCAACAAGTTGCCCAAGCAGGCAGGCTGTCAGGCAGGCGGTTACTCCATCGTGTCTCCAGCGGCAGGTGGTCACCGCGCGTCCAGCACCGAGCGCAGCTTGTGAATGGGATTATGACCGCAGAGGCTTCAGGGTGACATGGACGGAGTAGAGTAACTTCTGTGAACTTGCGCAGCTTTATTTTTCTTTTCTACTTGACGCGGAAAGACGAGATTGTTAGATTGGTGACTGAGAAGTGTTTTCTGTCGGCGCGTCTGTGCGTGCTTTGCGCTCTCTGTGTGTGGAGCCTTTCCATAAGTTGTTTTCATGCGAAGCTGGATTCATTGTAAATAATGGCACTCGCAAGATTCAGCAAAATACTCCGTCTGCCCACACTTGAGATCAAAAAGAGAGTCAAGCAGTATGAGCACGTCCATCGGGACATCAACCCAAACGACTTGTGGGAGATTGTTGGCGAGCTGGGCGACGGCGCATTTGGAAAGGTCTACAAGGTGAGTGTGACTTCACACACACGAGGCACCTGCAAACTGACAGACCCTATTTATAGTCTCTAATCATCCCTAACTTTATTGATACGCTGCTCA
The DNA here is from genome assembly GCF_011397635.1 of Epinephelus fuscoguttatus. Taxonomy (NCBI): domain Eukaryota; kingdom Metazoa; phylum Chordata; class Actinopteri; order Perciformes; family Serranidae; genus Epinephelus; species Epinephelus fuscoguttatus. Next base: position 35,212,132 of record NC_064763.1, on the reverse strand, counting down.
CCTGTTGCCAACTTCAATGAAAAGTTTCTTGAATCTAATATTGCTCCTTCATCTCTTCCACAGTCACTCATGTTTTCCCTAGAAAGCTCATTAGTGTGTGAAACTGTAAGATACACTCACACACATCACAATAACAACAGTGTGTCCCTCACTCTTAGAATACAGCCTGCATGATAGAGGCGTGAACGTGATCACCTGTGGATGCTTCACCATCCCAGCATTGCTGAGATTCTGACTAACATGTTAAAGTATGTGGTTGGTCCAGATTGCCACTGTAAGACAAACTCAGACTGTCACCACTGTAGCTTCTGGTATCACAGGAAAGTGTTCAGTGGATGAAAGGTTAGAAGAAAAGTCTCAAGTCAAGGATTGTTCACACCCTGCTGAGATCCACTTCATCTTCACTTTATGGCTTGTTGAAGTGACCTGTTTTCCCTGATGTCTCTTGTGAGTTCCCGCAAACATCTGCAGTACAGAAGGTTAACAAAAATCCTCACCGACTCCCCCACTCCTGGCTGTGAATCCGACGTGAAGCAGCTACAGTGACAGTGAAAGCACTCTTCATTAGTTCTGTCCACCCCTCTCCAGCGGCAGCAGCACTTTTGGCTCACAGGCGTTATTTAATCTGGATCTGTTAGCTGGTCAGTCAGTCCCCTCTGTGAAGCATGGCACAGGCGCTCTGTGTCTGCACTGCCCAGAGGAGCACAGTGAGAGCCTTTGACACATCAGGGGCCTCAGTGGAAGAAGTGATGCCGTACCAGAGGTCTGCTCCGAACAGAAAGTGTAGTCTTTTTGAGAGGACTCCACCTTATTTAGGTATTTTGTTTTTACTGGACAGTATACATACAGTGGGGAAATGTAACAGGACAGATGAATGTTGGAAGTTCATCATTTAAGTCTCCTGTTAGCCTCATATTTGAAGGAACAATATGATATGAACAAAAATACACTTGTTTCCTCTTACCTGTTGTGTTGTTTATTAATCTAGATTGTTTTGGTGTGAGTTGCCGAGTGTTGGAGACATCGTAGAGAGGTTTGTGTCTATTAAATTTGATTGAACTAGATGACACTTGACTTTTGGGGTTCAAAGTGCCAAAAAATACATTTGAAAAACTCAACAGCAATGTCTCTTTTGAGAAATCATGACCTGGTTAATCAAGACAGATCTTGCTGTTAGCAATTTGATGTAGGAACTATTTTCTACCTAATGCTACCTAATGTTACACCTCAGCCAAAAAGGAAGCTGTCAATGTTTATACCTCTCACTATCACAAGCAAGAGCCTCTCGTCTATAGGCCCGTTTCCACCGCAGGAATTTCAGGGTAATTTTACGGGGCCGGGGCCGTTGGTGCGTGTCTCCACCGCAGGAACCACCCCCGAAGGACAGCGTTCCGGAACTTTTACAGGGGCTAAACAAGTCCCTGCCTCTGAGTAGGTACTCAGAACGGCCCAGAGAAACTCCTGGCTGGGGCTTGGGGGTTACTTGGTGCTGATTGGATATACTCAAGGCGGGATGTGACGTTTTGTAAATAACAACATGGTTATCGTAGTTTAGCTAGGCTAACCATTAGCTGTTAGCGGTGTCTGTAATAACTCAATAAACGGTCAGTGAAAAAAATATTTTTTCCAGCGGATATCTTAGTTACAACATGATTGAGCTAGCAAAGCAGTTTTGTGTTGATATGTGTGGTATTTATTCAGTTTTGGGAAAACACAATGTCTAGAAAGCATCAGCTGACAGGGACAGCTAACAGTAGCAGCAAAGCTAACATCAGGACGTCATCTGTTAAAAGCTTCTCGTCGTCGGAAACGACATGAAACTACCCCAGTTAGCTCAATCATGTTATAACTAAGACATCCGCTGGAAAAAAATATTTTTTTCACGGACCGTGACCGGAGTTATTACAGACACCGCTAACGGCTAACGGCGTCCCTATGCCCCTACGTCGCCTCGGTCAAAATGGTCGTGCAACGATTACGTCACATCCAGAGCCCGGTAACTTTAGAGGAACCTTCCTGCTACTCCACTCTCTCAGTGGAGACACAGTGGTTGAGAGGGCCGAGGGAGAGGACGTTCCTGTAGTAGTTCCTGCCCCCCAAATAGTACCAGGAACTTCTTCAGTGGAAACGGGCCTTATGAGTAGATGCACGTTTCCTTCAGGGATGTGGTTGGCAGGTGCAGTTTGTCAGAAAGAAAATAGTTTCTACGTGAAACTGCTCATGACCAAGATTATCTTGAGTAACAGGGTCATAATTTCTGGAAAGAGACATTGCTGTTGAGTTTTCAAAGGTATTTTTTGACGTTTTGAGCACCACATGCCGAGTGTCATCTAGTTCAATTATGCTTAAAAGAAAGCAGACACCTCTACAGCTGATATCTAACACTTTGCAGCTTACACCAAAACAAACTAGATTGATAAACAGCACTACAGGTGAGAAAAAAGCAAGTATTTTTGATTTTTGGGGTGAACTGTCCCTTCAATATTTCAGTGGAATGGTGATTTGCTTTTGTAGCCACAGGTCTGATTAAACATTATATAAGTTCTCCTATAACGTGTCCCTAGAGCAGAGTGGGCATGTGAAGAGTCCAACGCTGAGAAAAAGACATAAATGAAGCGAGCAGTATACCATGAAAACAAACCATGCTTTCAGTTTGCTTCTAGGAAGCGGAGGGACTGACTGAACACGAGGTGCCTTAAGTCTGAAGAAGCCTGTAAAAGTTAGTTTGTAAATACACAGAGATTCTTTGGATTTCACAGACACTGTTCAAAATAAGCCGGACTAAAAGGCACATATGATTTGTGGCTTATCGTTGTGTTGAACACTATCCCACTTGACTAATTGGCAAGCTCTCTGACGTGTGATGTGTCCCCACTATGTTTTCCTTTCTTATGTAAATGTCAAGCCTCGGCTTTGGCTTCTGTTTCCTCTCCTTGAGTGGGTTGGAGGGAGGACAGCTCCACACCTGCATCTGTCAGATGGAGGGGAGGGAGGCAGAGTGGGAGCAGATGATGGCCAAGAGAGGAAATCGTGGGACTGCATCGGGGGGACAGCTTCCTCTAACAGGTCCCGAACCTCAGAGTAATCGGCTCGTCTGTGGGAGGGAAAGGCCTCAAGTGGTGAATTGCGCATTTTTTCCCGCTGTGAAAGTCTTTGATAGAGCGGGCGTGAAGGGGGGGGAATCTGTCTCCGTCACTAGTGACATCAACTTCTTATCAGGCTGATGGGGGCAGGAGTCAAATAAGTGACAAGCAGCAGAGGAGCAATAGTGATTGTCTCTTTAAAAATACAGCTTTAACTCGTGCCATTTGCACGTGGTAAGGACCCCCACTCAGGCAGCCTCTTTTGTTTCTGGCAAGTGTCTTTGAGATTGAGCGCAGGCCTCCTTTAATTGTACAGCGTTGGTTGAGAGTACAGAGTGCTCCTGTCAAACGGACTCTCTAAAGGTTAATATCACCATTGAGAATAACAACTCACTTTGTTGCGTAAGGGGAGTGTTGAGGACAAATCAAGCCACTTGCGCGTGCATGTGTTTATATCACAGGAACTCTGTGAAAGGAGAATCTCATAAAATGCATTATAACCCTTGGTCACCAAACATGTTCTGCTTTATTTCTTGTCCTGTAGATGCAACTGTACTTCTCTATTGTCGATAGTCTACTGCAGATAAGAGGTCACAAGTGATTAACAGGACAAGAAAGAGAACTGCTTCACACAATCGATTGTAGAGCTTTCTCTGATCTTTACTGGAGTTCGGTACTGAAATCCGGTGCCATTAGACCGGTGCCTACTGGACAGAAACGCAAAGCAGATTTCGGTGTTTCATTTCAATGCCAGATTGTTTATGCAGCAATGTGCAGTTGAAAGAACAGAGAGCGAAAGTGCGTGTGTGTGTGTGTGTGACAGTAAACAAAGGCTATAACTTGTCAAGAGCCAAGCCAAGTTCTTGTGTCTTGCTCACCACCTGCTGACTGAAATGAAGAGGGTTAACCCTGAAGTTAGGGAGCAAAGTTTCTTCCATTGGAAGGCTTGCTAAAGGTGGACTGTTAAGCTGGACCAGCTATTCAATTGTTGTTGACTGTTTTGTGCTTTATTTATTTATTTTTTTTTAAGTATTGATTTAGGCAATGTCACCATTTTAAAAGCACCTAGTACCAGTATTGGAGAAAACCCAAACAATACTCTTCAACCAGTAGCTCCATCACTCGCTCTGTCAAGCGGTTGGTTGGTTGATCGGCCCACAAAAATGTTCCCACCCTGTTGAGGGCTGCAGTTTTCGCCCTGAAATTTGGCACGACGATCAAGTGTGTGTTCATGCCAGTTGGCTAAAACTGGGCGAGGCATTGGGGGATGCATGTGCGCACAGTATGTGGTCGCAACTGTTGCACGTTCACACTTGTTCATGTGAAATATTGCGTCGTTTCATTGCTGTCTGGTTAAACTGTCGGACATTGTTCCATATTTTAAAGGGTCACTTGCCAAAAAGGATAAAAATCACTGGTGATAGGTTTATTATACATCCTGAAACACAAAGACGTCTGTCAAATGTATTAATGCATGCATTGCTTTTTTTGAGCATTAAGCCCCAAAAATTCAGATGAAAACTCGATGTAATGCAATTGACGGTTCATTTTCTGTCCAGTTAAAAAACAACCTTGCTTCATGTTTTTGACTAAGCATTTTAAGACATTATTAGACAAAATAAACAAACCGCATTTGGATTATTCATTTTCAAATGCTGGTTCGTGGTGTGAGAGCCACACAGAAGGAAATGCATGTACACAAGCAAGCTGTTGTTGACATTCTCAGGTTCTCTGTGTCACAAGGTTACAGTATCGCTGTCCACCATCAGTGTGGTGGTGTCATACTGCGGTTAAACACAGAGACATTAATGCAGTGTTGTTAACTGGGCATTGCTGGTTCAGTCTAAGAGCTACACGTCAGAGATGTAGGACCTGGTTTAATGAGAATAATTGGCAGTCTTGTCAAGGACCAAGAAATGGTCTGAAAATGTAATCATTGTTTTTTGAAGTGCAATCAGTGCTTGTTTTAGATTTAAAACACAGTTCGAAGTGTTTGGTTCGATGTCCTTTTGGTGCATGTTGTACTGTATGTCCTTGACGTACTGCTGGAAACGCCATGTTTTGCACCCCTGACATTTCTATCTCCCTGCAGGGCTTTATACTCATCACAACCACTTATAAGTCTCTCTCATTCTTAAAGTCATAACAGGAGAATGTCTCACTTCCTGTCCGCCCAGTGTGTCATCGGATGTTTTCTTTGTTTTTCTGCGCGTCTGTCTATGCATGCTTGCACTTGTTGGAAAGAGCCTGTGTGTGTGTGTGAAGGTGTGCGGCTGCAAGTGAAGCATGAAACAGAGTTGTATGGTTCCCCTCACTAATTAATGGGCCACGTGCCGCTGAGCACATTGCCCTGCTGCTGCCACTGCTGGTGAAATGTTTCCATAGACACGAGCAGGTTGTAAGGTTATGCTCTGTCAAATTCCCATCGAGGACTGGAACACAGTGCATCTTAGATAGTGGATTGAAACTGCAGAAGAGGACTTGTTTGTGTAGTTAGCCAGTACTGTAGCAGTATCACATTACTCTTGATTAAGATGAACAACAATGTGGCTTATGTACACAGGTTTAAAGATGGGAAGACACTTTAAGAGACACCATTTCTTTGGGTTTTTGAGTTATTAAAGTAAAAGGGTGTAAACTGGGAGTGGCTTGAAAAGAAAAGAGAAGTAAGTTTTGATGCAGTAGGTAAGGTAGCCACACTGGGTTTAGGCCACAGTCTATGTCTGTTTTAATTACATTATCTGTTGTCACTTTTTATGCAAGACTGTTGGGTATAATCTAGAGCTAAGATCAGGCCCAAAAATCAGGCCAAACCCTACAGGAACCCACATATGTTCTGTCCAAGCTTGTACTGAAAGCACATTACGGCAGCAGTCTGATTAAAAACCTAAATTACAACTGCTAAAAATAAAAATAATAATAACATTAAAACATTATTGCAAGAAAAGTAAACTTAACTCTTTTTGGTGCAGTAACAGACAGCTGAGTCACGATCATTGGTACGTAACCCGATTCAAGATCATGGGCAATTTTTCAGATATTACAGCTTGGCCCAAACCTGCCGGGTCAGGTCGGACCCAGTCGGGTTCTCTAGTACTATCAGGTTGGGCCTGATGGGTCTGGTTGGCCTTCAGCCAAGGCCAGAACATAATTGTCCCTCTTTGGAAAGGAACCAGTACTTTTTTCGTTTGTTTAGATTTGAATAATGGGCCATTTCAGCACAATTCCAGAATCTTGGGCCCCTGACGATATATACTCGCAGGCTAGATGATGTAGGAAACCTATATTCCTATATAGCACAAAGTAGTGCTTGCAGTGACAGATGGTGGAATGAGCCACAGGCTTATGGAAAAAAACAACTTCAAACATGATTATCCTCTTCAGAAAAGTGAAAGCAAAACACGCTGGGTGCCATCAGTCAGGGCGAGGGGGCAGAGGTTGCAACATCCTCTTTGCAAAGGAAAGCCACAAGGTTTATGTGAAATGTCACAGTCTTAATTTAGAATACGGCAGTGCTAAGACGCATGTTGAAGTACCTTAAGTGAGAGCATCGTCAGACTCTGGGTCTAATCTCTGGGACCAGCTGGGCCCACAGCGACTGATAGGAGCCCTGTAGAGTGGGCGTGGGCCTAGCATATTGGGAGTCCTCGAGATGACGTTGTTACTGGCACTTACAGAAGGCTTTTCTGTGTTACTACATCAATGCACTGCTGGTAGTTAAGAAGCTGTGACTAACTGGAGGTTGAGGACTTTTATGATATTTAGTCTCGCAGAGCCAGAGTCCATTCTCAGAAAACAGAATCAATGCAAGAAGCAGAATAAGCCACTTTAAGTAGTCCTAAACCTCCACCTACTCTCAGAGACTTGGATATAAGTCATGTTTTTGTCGTGACATTTTTGTTTGACTCTTATTTATTGGATTTCCTCTACATTTGAATTTAATATTGAGGCACACAGTAGCCGTGCCATTCACTCTAAGTTATTAAAGATCAGTTTAGTTAGTTGCACTGAATCATCTGGTGTCTTGCAACACCTGTCTGAACCATGTTTTAACAGCGCACTCTTACCACAAGCATGTGAACCCTCCAATCTGTTGTTACTTGTATTGTGTGCAGTAAGCCGTAGGCAGGAAGTGGATCTCATCTGCCATGAGATTCATGTTTTTGAAATATTGTGCAAGGCCTTGCATGAGTATGAATGATTGAAGAAAGCAGTGTAAGCGTGGGTTATTTTCCTTCAAGGCTCTCTGTGGCATGTCACAATTTCCTGTCTCAATGACCTGCTTTGTCCTTGTGACCTCCGCTTCAAGGTTTTCGAAGGTGGGACATTTTTCAGTGTTGATCAAAACTTTCACATCCTGAATTGCTCCGTTTCAGGGTGTTAGGTTTGAGCTTCGCTTGGTTGTGTGTCTCACGCCCAGTGACGTCCTGTGAATGTATAAATTCAGGCTTGCATGCAGTCAGTGGGTTGTAAGAGAGGAAGAATCTCACTGCTGACTTGGTAGAAGCCACAGATGCATGCATTACCTTGTCTTTTTCTCTTTGAGTTTGGGATGAGCCGTAATATAAGACGTGAAGCTCACATTTTTACTCAGAAGTCCCAGCTTTGTAACTTTGAAAGAATTATTAGTCACTTTTTAAAAAAAAACTTTAGTCACCTTCATCTTCTTGGTCTACTTTTAAGTGAACCAAGAACATTTTGTCTCTTAAAACAACTGAACTGTTTAATCTGACTTCCAAATTTCACTTACAAATGCAATCCCGACCATAAAAAAAAGAAGCTTGATATAGCTTAGTATTGTGATATTTTTGTGTCGCAATATCACATCGTCAAACAGTGCAGAATATCCAATCTTTTTTAATTATATAAATTATTGATATGACAAACACATTAAAGGTAGGGTCTGGAGGATTTTCCAGTTGCTGTTTGTAAACACACATTCAAATTTGGCTCCTCCTATCAGGCTCAACTCTCCCGGGTGTATGGAGCCCTGAGGTACGGAAGAAGGCTTCACAGAAGAGGTTCAGACAAGGCTCGCGCTGGTGCACGCTCGGACACGCTCGGGCACGGCACCTGCGCTCTCTCATTGGCTGGGGAAATCTCCGCCCAGAAGCGGTCCGAGCTCACAAAAACATCAAAATACAGTTAAAGGGCAGGAGCTCTGCAAACAGAGTCACCACCACACATGAGTAGAAGCCCATAGGTGATGATTAAGCAGGATTTCATTTGTATATGTCTATATTTTGTTTTGTTTGAAAATCCTCCAGATCCTACCTTTAAACTTCAGTTAGCCTACTGGAATAATACAGTTAATTGGGTTTTCAGTTCACCAGATACATTTTGCTGCTGCAAAAAAATGGCTGAAGTGAAATTAACAGACTGAAAATCCTTAATCTTATTAGATAAAACAGACATTGATAAAGTTTTCCTTTGGAGACATAATTTACAGCTGAGAAATAGTAATAAATAGTAATATATTTTGTTGCAATACTCAGCATATTGCAACATATTTAAAATCACAGTAATATTGTATTGTGACATAGGTATCGTAATAATATCATATGGTGGGTCCCTGGTGATTCCCACCCCTGTCGAATAGTCACTTTTATTTCCTTCATAGTAGTCTCGCTCACCAGACCTTTCTCAAGAAAACAAAGGTCTGGCTGGGCCGAGTCTCACTTTAAGATTGGAGAAAAAAACGTCCCGGCTGCTTGTATTTCTTTCAACCAATCACAATCGTTCTGGGCGGTGCCACAGCAACGGTGTGCTTGCAAAAATATTGCCGGGGGGAAACAGGTTTTAGTGTAACACGCCCACAAAAATATCGCCTACAGGACGTGAACCATGGCAGAAAAATGGCTATATCCCCGCAAGATCAAACACCGCAAAAGTACGTGTTGAAAACTGCAACACAACCAGAGGTGGTAGGGTGGGACTTCAGCGGGTGGCTCGTTCCGCCCAATGAGAGGCTGATCTATGCAGCGAACTTCCGCCCACTCAGACTACCTTCATAGAGACTTGATACATTTAGGATGAATATTATATTGTAGAAAAACAACCATCTCCAGTCTTTTAAATACTGTTTCACTACCATACTTACCACAAAAAGACTCTTTTACTGTGTTGCCTTTGATTGATGATCAGTTTGTATTTTCAGGAGAATTATCTGAAAATGAATACAGTAAAATTGTTCTTTTCCGCAAACACGTGGAGTTGCAGGGGCACTTTAATGTCTGCAGGAGTCCCTCACCTGCTGCATACAGCCCCAACAACCTCCACTAAGAAGCGGTGTTTTAGTCAATGAATCCTACCGAACATGTCCCCCTGATTCCCACTGGAAATGACATCTGTGGGTATTAGTACACAAACTTGACAAAGATTTACCGTAAGACCAAAAAACCTTTGACTTTTTTGACTTTTTAGATATGCTGTCCAACTTCTCTGTAAAACAAATCCGTAGCCGACATGTAGATGTTTAACATGCTTCACTTGTGCCCCTTGGTCATCTAAATGAGAGATCATCACTTCCACAGGCGCCTGCTGTCAGAGGTGAGGTTTTATTAGCTGCTGTCATTATGTAGAGGCTGAGAACCACATTCCTGTTCGCAGACACATGGGGAGAGCCTACAGAGGAGGGGCGAGTTATAGGTTTATGATGGGCCAAAGGTCTAACACACACACACACACACACATTCCCCTGAAGGGACCTGTGTATGTGTGTGGAAACTAAACACCATATACAGGCCAAAATTACACGTCAGCATGTGGTATGTTCATTCAACCTGGAGGTGACTGACCCCAGGGGAAAGTTCTGTGTTCTTGGTTACAGGAGGTCATCAGGTCCATTGACATTATGATTAACTATTTCACATCCTTTCAGCCTACAGTCTAAATGGACAAAGACCCATTAAGTGTGTTGTGAATGTGAAAGGCTTAAGGCTTTTCTTTTTTTATATTTATATTCTAAGCTCATTGTCTTAACTCCCCTCAGGCTTCTTTTTTTCATATTTACTGTGATCCAGCTCTGTGCTTTTATGGCCAACACACCCACTGTAATCATTAATGCCTCAGTCAACACAGACACAGTATTAAACATTATTATTTCCAGCTTGATTCATTTTGAAAAGACTCTGTGTACCTGAATACCAAATGACACACGCACACGTGAGACTGGGAGAGTGTGCTTTTGTGTGTGTGTTTACTTAGTCAGAGCCAGAACATACAGTGTGTTTGTACGCAAACACGTGGGTCAGTAACATCTGCTTTTTCTAAAGCTCTTCTTGAGCAGCAGCCGGTGCGCTTCTCGGTCATGGATTGTGGCCTTCAGACGGACTGTTACTGAAAACAGATGGATACATGCACATGACAGATGGGGGGAGATATACAGGCTGGGATGACAGACAAATTTGGTGAGGGAGACAAAAGATGTGCAGCGTGGCTGACAGTGAATGATGAGGCAGGAGGGTAGAGAGGTGTGCTGGACATATGCTGCAGGAAAAGTTGTCTCTCACCAGTGCAGTGTGGGATTACGAAAAATTTGCTTGCAGATTTTTTGCAGGACAACGATGCACAGTCCGGTGCAAATTATCCACATGGCTGTGTTCTATTTTGAGAATGTCATGGACCCCATGAGGAGTAGCTGTTGCCTTGGTAACACATAATGGGGACCCAAATAAACAATAAACAAACAATTTCCAACATTAACTACACACAACATAAACTAAACGGATTCTGAAATTGATGCTAATACTAGCTGCTGTTGCCTCATATACCAGCTGCTGGGTGATCTCATGCCATATATTGTCCTTGGTGATGTTGTCGTCATCGTTTTTGTCATACAATATTGGGTGTTGAGAAACCAAATTCATAAGACATTCCCCCAAATCGGCAGCAAGCTAGCTATGACCTGGAGGTATGACGTGAGTTGGAACAAAGGATTTCATTGGTCAAACTTTTATTTTTGCATGCCCCTGGGCCATTCAATTTTTTAAACCTTGCACAAATGTTCTATCCTGGAAATCCAGAGTTCTCGCAAGAGCACAATTTGAATTTGCTCAGCGAGTCACTCTGGCAATTAGTAATGATGCTCATTACCCATGCCCTTGGAGCCGAGCTGCACCAATCACATCGGTGTATCTGATATAGGCGGGCCAGAGGTGAGCTAAACAGATGACAACAGTGCTGCAACGACGAAGTCCAGAATCAGTCAGTAAACATTGCAAGATGGCTACAGATGAACACCAGTTGTTTGAAACAGCTTTGGCCGCTACAATGAACGAGTTAGACTTGGCTTTTTCTCTAAAAGAGGAACAGAAGACGGCGCTCGAATCTTTTCTTTGCAAGAAGGACGTTTTTGCAGTTTTGCCAACCGGATACGGCAAGAGTCTAATCTACCAGTTAGCTCCACTGGTAGCGCTCTGGATACGTCACCCCGTGTATTGTTCTGATTGGTCGTAGTGTTATCCAATTGCGTGCAGTGATATTTTCAAATGCATGCTTGCTTTTAAAAGGCTTAAAAAGGGAAAAACAAGATGGAACATTTTTTAGATCATATTCAGATAGATGGATGAAAAAGCATACAGGTAATCTGATTTATAGAAAAATAACATGGAAATAGAAAAAAATGGGAAACAGATGCACAAAAACGGAAAGTGTGTTGGGTATTGAACTCTCCAGTTTCCTTAATTTTTCATCTAAATTGCAGTGAAATGCACATTACAGATGGTCTTTATTGTCATTTAGGCCCTAGAACTATAACTCGTTTGTGTTTATTTAGATGTACTTTTACTCTGCAAGATAAATTTTGGCATTTGCTGTAATTGTCAGCTGTTTATGTACCCAGTTTCCAGTGGTCTGTATCACAGCTAGCACGTGTTCTCGTAAGATATCATATCGAGTCATTTACTGAAGCCACATCAGGAAAGGACTTGTACAGATGAATGTACAGTAGCACTTTCACATTTTAGCCCTTTTAAGCAGTTTGTTCAAGAGTGTGAGCGTTCCTGTTTCTCTGCCAGGTTGGGTCCTCTAAGTAATCCTTTTGCACTTAACCTACATGAAAGCCAAGTCACTAATGAACAGGAAAAACGGCCAGGCAGAGATCTAGTGAGACGAGCTGCGAGACGGAGTCCCTCTGGTCTCCGTGGAAACCAGACCCCAAACAAAGCCAAAGACTGTTGTTGTCCTCTGGAGGAGAGGTAGAGAGACTGAGGAAGCAGTGAAGCATTGTTTTCTCCTGGGGCGGCTACAGCAGTAGTTAACTGTATTCTTACTTTGTTGGTGATGTGGTTATACACTGTTATTATGTTTCAATCTACAGTGTTTCCTTTTCAACTCACTGACATCTGGCGCCTCTGTGTGCTGTTTACTTTTGTTTTGTTGTCACATTATTTTGTCACATGTAGACAAATTAAGAATGATGTAGGTGGGCTAAAGTGAGATGAACAGACTGAAAAGGTAATACATCACAATATATCGCAATATTCAGCATATTGCAACATATTTAAGATTGCAGTAATATTGTATCCTGACTTAAGTACTGTGATAATTTCGTATCGTGGATCTGGTGATTGCCACTGCTTCCTCCTGGGCCAACTGGAAACAAGTGGTGTCATCTCTGTGAAGCAAGAATATGCTTCTGTGGGCTGCATATGGGCAAATGTGCCCTGAGGTCCACTGAGACTTCTCTTTTTTACTTATATGACATTTGCTTTTTTGGTTTCCATTTTAAAGTCTACACTATGCAGGAATAATCAGTGTCTATTGGTCAACACAACATTCAAATTTGGCCCCTCCTCCCAGCACTGCTTGTACGTACACAGCAAGCTACTATACTAATGTAGGAACGTTTCATTTGTTGTAAAAGCCAAAACATTAGCAAGCTAACTAAGCTAACCACTGCACTACCTGTCAAACAGGAAACAGGCCAACAATGTATTGCTCTTCCTCCCTATCCTCTACTTCAGTGCTCACCAGTAAAAGTCAAAGCCAACCCCAGATTCACTCTTGTTTTGGAAAAAGCTTTGTCCGGTGTGGTTTTGTTTCGCTGTGTTTGTATTTTTTCGGCATTGTATCTGCAGTTTTGGTAGCCTCCTCTTGGATGCCTGCTGTTTATGGGCTACCTTTCCTCAACATGGCAAAACAAGAAGAAAATTATAGGTACTGCGCAGCGATGGGTCGGGTTTGGGCATTTTTAGGCAATTCTGAGCAACAAGTAGAAGAATGGAAGACATTCAGGAATTTAGCAACACAATCTGCCTTTTGCATCAGCTGAGGCTTGAATTCACAACCTCTGAGACTAAGGATCAGTTTCTGTCTCACTGAGCTAATTAGTCAGTGACAATTCATGTGTAGCTTCACAAACTGACTAAGCCAGACGTGCAGGTTTAGCAGCCGTCCATGCATGGAAAAGCAGATTTCAAACCTCTGAAAATCTGAAAATACACATATATTGCATCTAGACAGCATGGAGATGTTGGTAATTTGTAACAATGATTGATTTGCTCCATAAGTGAAAAACTGATGTTTAAAATTACCATTTTTACACTGACTCCAATTGTTCACATTAGAGCAAAATTCAAAATGCTGTCAAAAATTCAGTTTTTGAGATAAAATTCTGAAATTTGCCACACATCATCTACCATGACTCTAGAATTTTATCATTTTTTCATGAACATTGAAGATTTATTTAGCAAGAATTTGCAAGTATATGTTTACAGTACCGTTTACAGTCAAACATTTTGATGCACTGTAGGCTCAATTTTTGATAAATCAAAAATCGGAGAAACATAGTTTTTGTAGGACAGTCTGAAGATGCTCTGTAACAAGTTTGGTGTCAATTGAGAAAAACTTGTGGGAGGAGATAGGTTTAAGAAGTTTTTCAATTTTTGAAAAAAACAGAGTGATGAACTTCATAATTTTTAATAGGTTACAATGTAATGTACAAAAGTTTCTTCAGTATTGGGGCTACAGTTTGATGAAAGTTGTGAAGTTGTAGCACGTATGGTTGATTTGTTATGAATTTTCAAAGTTTTGAACTTTAGACACTTGCTGTAGCGCCACCATCAGGACTATTGGCTTGAGTTTACAGCTGAGGATATCTGGCATGAGACTGCACCTTTGTGCAAAGTTTGGTGAGTTGTCACCCATGGGAAGTATGATTTCCTCGGAAGAAGAAAGAAGAAGAATACCTAGGATTACAATAGTGTCCTGGTAGCGTAGCTACCCGGACCCTAATAAGAAAATACAGGCAGAGAGCAGGGTCCTTGCAGATGAATACACCGCCACACACTTCTGGTGGGTTATAAGTGATGGCTGACAGTGATTACTTCACAGTTTTTAAGGAAAATTCTGCCTAGTGTACCTTTAAACTCCAGATTACACTTGTATAACCTATTAACATGCTTGACTCGCAGCTTTACACAGTGTTGTCTACTTTTTTAAATGTGTGATAGTGCGTTTCAGTTTCTCTCTGAGCCTCTCTGACCTAAAGTTAGATTTGAGACCCTTTTATGCCTCAGAGAGCTCTCACTTCTCAGACACAGCGAAGCACAATTTCAGCTTTACTAAAAAAAAAAGTGTGAACATTTTGCTTTTGCATCCTAGTATGTTAAAAGCACTAAACACATTATTCCTCATGTATTGTTAAACTTCCTTGTCATTCTACATTTGTGTATCCAGTGTTCTTTCTAACCTTAGGTTGTCTAGACATGAACGCAACATATTGCGAGACATTACGCACATGACCGGCAGAGATTCTATGTCAGGATGTGATGTAAGGTCAGCATACTCCGAACAAACCATAACAACATGGCGGAAAGTGTTGAAGAAATTAACTCGTGTGTACATACTGAAGCACTCACAAACATATACACACACTTGTGCATTGATGTCACGCTAACTCGTAGGATGTCAGGAGGTCTCATGTGAGACACAATGAAGCGTTTCAGTGCAATTTCCTCCCTGTGCACTGTATACACTTGGTAGGGTGCACACATAAACAAACATGCGTGTTTGCATACTACACTTGAGGGCCCTTGACGTAATGCCTTCCCTTGCACCACGCAGAAAAGCACAACATAAATGCATGCAGCTCAGGTCTCTCAGCCTGCCCTTTCTGTCGACTCCCCCAACCATCTGAGGGCCGGGGGTGCATTCCTGAGCTTTGTCCCCACTGACATGTAAAGGTGTGTGCGTGCGTGTGTGTGTGAATGCCCTTGTGAAGCTGGGGCAGGGTGTTGGCCACTGAAAAGTTAAGACTCTGTTCATATTTGTGAACATGACAAAGTTGATATCATCTATTCACTTGTACACGTGCAGAAAACGTGCAGACATGTTGTGATGTCGTGGCAGACATTCATATCTCATATCTTTTCTGTGAGACCAGTGTTCCACTGAAAAATGCATGTATGGTGATGTAAACCCCCAGACACAATATTACAATACCACTACTTGTTCAGACACACAGTCAGTCAGCCATTGTTCTGTTAGTCTGTAGATCTGACACAGCATGAGAGACAAGAGGAGGACATGGTGAGATAGGCAGACAGTAGACGGGGACTGATAACATAGCAGCCTTATCCTGTTGCAATAGAAGTGGTAGTCTACATTGTGAGCATGACTTAAACAAGGCATTATTGTTTATTAAATGTCCCCGAAAGATGCATTTGAATCATATAAAGAGCTTTTTCTTTGACGTATAACGCAGAACACCAACAAACATAGGTGCATATACAGCACCAGCAGGTCTGCAGCCACTTCTACTGGAAATCAGAGACCAGGCACAGAGTTTGTTGCGGCTGACAGTGTATGTGCAGGAGGGCAGCTGATAGCAGAGAGCTGAGATATTAGCAGAGAAGTGAAAGTGTCTGGTGCCTCTGTGTTTACTGTCGTGTCTTGTTAACAGACTGACTGATGGCTTGATGGCAGGAGGAGACGTCCTGTTGACTCACACTGTGGGTTACCCTGGCGTAGGGGGCAGTTCGGCTTCTCTGGAACTCTGTTTGACAAACACACATAGCCACTGCGAGGCGGGATAAGTTAAAGAGTGTGTGTGTGTTGCTGTTAGCCGGATCTGTTTATTCAGATGTTTTCCCACAGCCCCTGTACAAGCGTGGAGGCATCAGACCCCCACTGGGCTGTTTAGTCTGATGTGTTTCTACAGGTCACTGGGTGGGCATGTGCATATGTACACGTGGCCTCCATGTCTTACCATGACATTTCACTGTCCAGATTTATTTTCTTGTTCATGCACCAACTTTCATTCACTCAGTTAAGTTCCTATCTGCTTCCTTATCTTTCAGGTATCTCCAGCTTCTTTTGCTATAGAGGTTTAAATGTGGAATTGTCTTCAGTCACTTCCTGTGATCTGTCATCGTTGGAGGTTTCTAACAATCATGCAGCCTGAATCACCACCTCTGTTTTGGACTCTATTTTCAGTCATGGCTTGTTGCCGCTCGTGCTCTTGCGATTACGCCACTGAACGTGTGGTTCTTTTTGCATGCGCACATTAATGTCGTGTTCACCCACAAAATCCCATCAGTCAGCATTCACAACATTCTCTCTCACTCAAGGAAGAACATCATGTGTTTGGCGCCTTGTGCCTCACTCTGAGTCACCCTATGGTTTGGGTGTTTTGATGCTTTCCAGAAAGGCACTGAATAATATGCTCATGTTTACGTTCTCTTCGCTTTATCGCTCAGGATTACAAGGACTGAATGTCTATCTGTGTGTCTTAGTTTAGTCACACTCACCACTTCATGGCTTTTGTGGTTCCTCTTTTTTTCCCCCAGTTGCTCAGGGAGGGTGTGGAGTTCCCTTTCCTGTTTTGTCTCTAAATGTTAGTCAATATTTTAACGGTCCCACGTTTCTTGATGTTTTGGATTCCCTTTGGCTTCAACTGAGGATGGAGAGTCCAGCTGGCAGAGTGATAGACATGTGCAAGAAGCTGGATGTTTGGATTTTATTTTTAGGATTTTTATTTGGACATAGGACAATATGAAAATTTCACATCATCATTGTCCTGGCCAAAGTTTTTGAGATGTACAACATTATCCCAATAATCATCAAAATTTACTTACCTTTATCTTAGATTGTTTTTTAAGAGACAAATATTCTTACTGCATCACAGATAGGATGCAGATCTTTTTTAGGAAGAATCAAATCATCTCAAAATGCCAGGCTTTTCAACTATTTGAAATGTCATCATAGCTTCCGATACGAAATATGCCAATGCTCAATCATTTGTTTTTTGAGCTTGATGCACATGCAGCCTGGTTTTGCAGAGTCTCCTTTATTGTTGATTTCCCAGCAGTCTCTATGGCCCCTTTTACACTGACCGTTCTAGACAGGAGTTTTGGGCCGTTAGTCTGAATTGCTGTTCTTTATAAAAGGTGCAATAGCGGATTTTGCCCAAAAGCCAGTAGTGGAGGTAGTAACAGCACCATGTGAACGTTTGTGTAAAAGGGACAGCTGGCAGGACAGGACAGCTGTGACGTTTTGACAACGTTTGATATATATGGAGAGACTTAAAAAAGCAGCTAGCAGCAGTTAGAAGCTAACTCAAAGAAGAACAGTGGCTGAAAATGTCCGCAAACGGGGGAGACAATGGGGTCTGGGTCCTCCTTACCCTCTGAGCGGAGGGCAATATCATCCACCATATAACAGGGATGGTAAATGGTTGTTTTTGCCATGTTACGCCATTGTCATTGGTTAAAAAGTGTTGCAGACGGGTGTACTATATGTCACACTAGAGGCCAAAGCTGTGGTGTTAAATGTCACACCTTTTTTGCGTCTGGGATGCTGGCATGTTATCTAAAATCACACACTGGAGTAGCATTATGTCAGTGTTGTTAGACTCTGTGTGAAAAATGCAACGGCAGCGTAAAGAGGAGACTTCGTAGCGGGCCTGTAGCGTGATCTGTGTCAAAAGGGCTTCTTGGGGGGCAACCTCCAGCTCACTTGGAGGTTGTGCCAAGGTTTCTGCAGCAGCCTGGGGTCGATTCCAGTCTGTGGCCCTTTCCTACATGTCACCCCCCCTCTTTCTCACATATTTCCTCTCTATCTTAGCTATCTGATTAATGGAAAAAATAATGGAAATTCACCACGATCAACTTACTGTGTGGTTGTTGTTGTTTTTTTGTTTTTTTTAAAATTGCTATCCATTATAAAGACATATATTGGCACGGTGGTGTGGTGGTTAGCACTCTTGCCTCACAGCTAGAGGGTTGCCGGTTCGATCCCAGGTGTGGGAGCCCTTCTGTGCGGAGTTTGCATGTTCTCCCCGTGTCAGCGTGGGTTCTCTCCGGGCACTCCGGCTTCCTCCCACAGTCCAAAGACATGCAGATTGGGGACTAGGTTAATTGATAACTCTAAATTGTCCGTAGGTGTGAATGTGAGTGTGAATGGTTGTTTGTCTCTATGTGTCAGCCCTGCGATAGTCTGGCGACCTGTCCAGGGTGTACCCTGCCTCTCGCCCGATGTTAGCTGGGATAGGCTCCAGCCCCCCCGCGACCCTCAACAGGATGAAGCAGTTAGAAGATGAATGAATGAATGAATGATATTGTTCCATACTGTATATGTATTTTACTGTATACATATTTTAAGTCTATAAAATAATAATAAAAAAAATGCTTGCAGACATGTTGAGAAACAGTGTGATTCATTCTCTTCACACCCCCTTCATATCACACAGCTACACCCTGTATCTCCCTTGCTATTAATATTTTCTGAGGAAGTCCGAGTGATAAAAAATGCTCTCTCTGGAGAAGTGAAACTCTTAAGTTCATAGGATTCTTTACACTGAAAAAAACTCATTTATTTACTTTTGCTGAGAAAGAGTTTTAGCCCTAAGAGAGGAAGTAAAATGCAAGAATCCATCATCAGGTCTAATGCCATAACTCATGCATGTTGAATGTAATGTTGTGCTTCTCTGTCTCTTCAGGCCAGGAACAAGGAGACGGGAGTTCTGGCTGCAGCCAAAGTGATCGAGACGAAATGCGAGGAGGAGCTAGAGGACTACATGGTTGAGATTGACATCCTGGCTAAATGTGATCACCGCTACATTGTCAAGCTGCTCGATGCATTTTACCATGACAACAAACTGTGGGTAGGTAACACAGGAAGCTGGTTAGGACGACCAGCTTTGAGTGCAAACCACAAACTTTTTAACCCTTCTCTCTATTTTTTTTCATCTTGCCTTTACTGCTCACCTTCACACATTTTGCTCATTGTGGCACTTAAACTAGGCAAAGAAAAAAAACATTGATAAGCTGAGTTCAGAAGGAATTGTGCTAAAACAGATAGTATGCTGCTGTGTGGAAACACTGTGGTCAATGCTGCTGTTGTATTACACTGGTGCATAATGTACCAAAGTGTATCAAAATCTATCATCCTTTCTCACAAGATGTACTCTTTCCACTATATTGAGGAGTTTCTGTGTCTGTCCATCAAGTTTCTTTGCAATTTCATGCAAAACTAAGCAATCAGTGGGGAAGTGGAAAAACAGACCTTTTCACCATGTATGTTGGCAGGCTCGTAGGATGTTTCATTTCAGCCTGTGACTGCCTTGTTATTCTATTGCAACAGTATCTCATCCAGAGTATATTTCTCCTACATATGAATGCTCTCGTGAAAAATAAAGATAAGAAAAGTAGATTGCCTAAATGAGGATGACAGACAACCCACCCGCCCCCACCCCCCGGGTGACATAATGCATCAGAAATGACCCAATCCTCACCCCGATGTTACTGCAAGAATGAAGATCAATTTCAGTTCAGCGTTTTCTGCTGCCGAGTTATTTTCCCTCTCCACACTCTCCCACTGGGTCAAGTGTTAAACTCCCTCTGTAATCTCCCACTCTATCTGGCCAAGAAAAATAATAGTGACCTCATGCTGGGGCACGACCTTGAATATCTGAGGAATTACAAGATGTGGATAAGACTAAAGATAGTCATGTTACGTTTTTTTTTTTTTACCCCTCGACTTGTGATATTATTA
Source organism: Epinephelus fuscoguttatus (assembly GCF_011397635.1). Taxonomy (NCBI): domain Eukaryota; kingdom Metazoa; phylum Chordata; class Actinopteri; order Perciformes; family Serranidae; genus Epinephelus; species Epinephelus fuscoguttatus. Next base: position 35,192,054 of record NC_064763.1, on the reverse strand, counting down.
TCAATGTAAGAGAAGAGTTTAGATTTAATGGTTGGTTTCTTCTCCAGTTACTCTCCCCTCCTCAGTTAAAGAGGCAACAGATAGGATTCGTTTTTTTTAGCATGGCGCCACCTAGCGTCAGCGGTGTTTCTCGCACTGTCACAACGATCAAATTGACCATGGGGGGTGTTATCACTGTCCGAGGGCTGCCGTAGAATGGCAACGAGGATGTCAGCCAACCAACACTCACTACCCGGTCCCAGGTTGCGGCGATTTGCGATGCCGGCCAGCTAGGAATGAACTAGCAGCCAGTACAGTACAGTCCTCTCTGGTCTAGCTAACATTTAGCTGTGTTACTTACTGATCCATTAGAAAGAAAGCTAGCTGGACATCAGTTTTGAAGCCTCTTTGGTCACGATGCTCCCTCCATCTCTTGAACGCCTGACTCAGGTTTACTCTTGTTTTTCCTCTTCTTTTATCACTCTCCTTCTTTGCCTCCTCACACAGAGGAGCTCCTTTTCTTTTGCTAGGCTGTTTTTCACTTATCTCCACACTTTGCCCGTCTGCCATTGTGTTCGTGACTCAACTATCTCATGCCCAACTCCTCATAAGGACCGGCTCCAGTCCCTGATTGCCTGACCGACCAATTTTGCAATACATGACGCGTTTCCTGCCATCAAGCAGATTCTTTCGGCGAAATTTCGGCATCAGTGGCAGAAGCTTATTGCAAAGATTGCAAAGCCACTAAATAAACTATGTAAATGCTGATAGTCTAATTTTACTGTGGACACTACCCTGTGCAACCCACATTATTTTCATAATGATATATTTAGGAAAAGATGCTATCTGTTGCCTCTTTAAAAGAACAATAGTAATCGTTATGTATATTGTAAAATTTGAAATCTATAAGATTTCAATCCTGGTTGATTGGGCAACACCTGTGGTAACCATGTTAACAGCAAGTGTGGTTTACTACCACAGCAAACACTTATTAAGCTGCAACTTTGTCAGAAATACAACAGGCAATGAACACTGTTGTATCTGGTTACAGTGCAGCCAAACAAACTCACATTGTATTAATAAAGAAGTCAGTCAATAATAGCTGCAACCATCATCTGATCTGATGCCGTGCACAAGCAAGTAGTCAGGGCACAGTAAAGTTGGTTGTGTTGCTGAGAGGTGGAGGTGTCTTATAGGGGTAGGGGAAAAATATCAATACAGTATAGCATCACAATATTTTTGTGTGACGATTGTATCGGCAATCTACTTTTCTTATTGTATTTTTCATTATTATATAAATTATTAATTTTACAAATACAAATTGAGCTGTGGATAGCCTTCTAGAATAACATAATCAATTGCTTTTTCAGCCCACTAGATACATTTTGCTGCTGCAAACATGGCTGAAGTGAGATGAACTGACTGAAAACTTTATCTTATTAGATTATACAGACGTTGACAAAGATTTCCTTTGGGGACATAATTTACAGTTGAAAAAAGGCAATAAATCGCAATGTATTTTATGGCAGTACTCAGCACATTGCAGCACATTTAAAATCAGAGTAATATTGTATGTTGACGTAAGTATCGTGATAATATCGTATCGTGGATCCTCTGATGGTTCCCACCCCTTGTGTCTGTGGCTTCTCTTTCTTCTTCCATCCACTTCTTTCATGCCAAAAATGACAATGGCCTTGTTTGTTTAAATGATCCGGAATAGTTTCCTGTGACTGCTTCACAGTCCAAAGGGAATGCTTTTAATTTGAAGCCAAAGACACAGAGACCAAAGAGAACTACTATAAAGACAGAAAGTTTCTGGACCTAACATTGAATGGCTATTGCAGAAAAATGCAGGCCATGAATAGTTTCAAAAATGGGGTGCATTTCATGAAAATTGAAAGTATTGTAAGTATTATGTTAAAATTCTTGTGTCCAGCACAACTCAAACCTTTACTCTGCACACACATGTATACACACATATGGCTATGCCACAGCCCCAGAGCAGAGCTAGTCATGGATGTGTTGGCCATAACTAGAATTCCTGAGTGTGGAAGGTGAACGTCCTCATCAGTCAAAGCTCGACTGGGAGACTGTAAGGTTGTGCTGATAAGTCGAATGTACAAACATCCCTTCCTGCAGCATTTAAACCGCATGCTTCCTGTGGGTGTGTGTGTGGGTGTGTGTGTGTGTGTGTGTGTGTGTGTGTGTGTGTGTGTGTGTGTGTGTGTCTACAGAGTGTCAACTGTTATTTTAACATCTCACTTCCAAGCTGTGCTCAGATACCTTTGTTTTCTTTCTTTTAAATCGCACACATAATCATCTCAATCCCTTCGTAAACTGTTAATGCAGCCTGTATTTTCAGAGCAGCCAACTTCTCTGGGTTAGTATAACTTACAGTCAGGATGGACATCTGAGCGTCCGACCGGCAGTAGAATAATTATATACAGCATGACAAAGTGAGCAAGCTCTGTCCCTCATGAGTCTGTGTGCTAGCCTCAGGATCTCAACAATTAGCCCAGTGGTTGGCGGTCAGGCCTCAGTAACCTCCGGCTGGGTGGACTGGGCAGGGGTGAAGTGATGCATTCCAGTGCCGACCCACCCGTTCTGCTTTCTACTGAGTAAGGGAAGGATAGAGGAAGAAAGAAAGAGAGGGACAGACAGTGAGAGAAGGGCTGTTTGTTCCCGTTTCAGGAACAATCTGGTCTTGAGGCTAGAAGGGCAGCGAAGCCCACAGCGTGAGAAAAAGAGGGCCTTTAACATGGGGATGGGAATGCTGACATCAGCACACTGAGAAGAACGAACAGAGTGAGGGAGAGAAGGAGAGGAGGGAGGAGAACAGTTAAACAGATGAAAAAGAGATACAATAAACACAGAGGACAGCTCGCACACATTATTTAGAGGCATAGTTGAGCCTGCCTGGTTAAAGGGTTTGTTCACCCAAATGACAAAACAACACATCCTCATGTATCTCTTTTTTATTTTGACATAACCCTCCCTGAGATTTATGCCGCCACCCAAATACTAATAGAAGCCCTGGGGACTCTTTCTCCAGTGGAAAGAATCTAAAATAAAAACTGTATCAGCCAGAGTAATGGTGACACAAGACAAGATTTAGCTTATCAACTTTTTAAATGAATATTTAATATGCCTTGAGCACCATAAACATCTGCCTCCATTATATTGAGATGGAAGCAGGAATCTTAGAGCCTTGTATCTTATTACCCGAGCAAAACCCGCTAAACTGCCTGCATGGCGAGGTGCCACTAGGGATAAGTGAGACAGTAAAGGGGTTATTTTTTGGTCATTCGGGGGAATCAGAGCAGAGATCCAGGAGCAATGTCTATTGAAATAGATATACTGTTAAAATAGGTTGGTGCTTTTAGCAAAGTTTTGGTAATTTGGTCATAATAGAAGAAGAATATGGAAAATATCTATAGACTGATAAGCTCTTACAGAGGAGGTAACAGGTTAGACCAGGGGTGTCAAACTCATTTTAGTTCATGGGCCACGTACAGCCCAATTTCATCTCAAATGGGCCGGACCATTAAAACCATCGCACAATAACCTATGCTGTACGTACCAACAGCTTCAGTATTTTTCCGTCTACTTTCTGTAGACGTTCATCCTTTTCCGAAACAGATGAACAGCCTTAAGAAAAACTGTACAGTTTCAACTGTATGTCTGTTTTTCCACATCCAGTGAGTCTACTTCTCACCTCTGAAGTAGGCAATACATTGTTTAACTCGCCACTGAAACCTAGCGCTTCTTAGTCTACTCATCTAGTGGGCCAGATAAGACTCTTTGGCAGGCCGGTTCTGGCCCATCTTGACACCCCTGGGCTAGACAGTAAAACTTACATTTTGCAAGGTGCTTATCCATATGAGTATTTCATTTCTGTGTGCGTTTGTGTTCCCAGAATCTGTTTATAATTCTTTTCAAGATAAGTTTGACAGAGAAGGAGGAGACGCTTGCTTGGTGTTTTTAAAGACAGTGAGACAAGGACAGTATTTTTTTAATGTTATCATTTATTTGCACGTACAGTGAAGTGTACATAATGTCACCGGCTGTGGTTGCTTGGAGATTTTTTGATGACACTAGAATCCAGTCGATAGAAGTCAGCATGTCGCGTCTTTGTTGGCACAACCTTACAGATCACTGAAGCATTAGTCACGTTCATAGACTGACAAAGTATAACAGTGTGTCCGTGCGATTCAGGTTTTATATGCTCATATTTCTTCCTTTATTCGGTATTGCAGTTTCTTGGCAAATAGCGTTTTACATCCTTCAGACTTCTGACACAATGAGGTGGGAAATCACTGTGAAAGTACAGAGCTGTGAATCGCAGGAACACTGCAATGTCAGCGATGCCTGCTCCGTTTATTCGAAAGCTTTTTGGATTTTGTAGAGTGTGTCTAATTTGGTTCAGCTTGACTCAAAAGAAAAGGAGAGGCACTCTGATTGATTTTTGGGTCTTCTGTGTGTGTGTGTGTGTGTGTGTGTGTGTGTGTGTATAATCGGTAGAGCTTGTGTCTGCATGTGTGTTCAACCCATAGTAGGTATGCTTTGTATGTAGCTTGACCAGTTGGGGCACATTCTTCACTGCAGCACAACACATGATCTGGAATTTTCAGGCAGGGAGAACAAATCAGGCGGTACAGTGTGTTCATACCGAAGCACAGATCATTTAATGTAGGTGGGTGGTTTTTAAACACGGGAGAAATAGAACTATTGTGTGTTTGGTTGGCGGTGAACAGGAATAAGGAAATGGTTTGTACTGAAATGTGTAATAAACCTCCCACTGGGTTTAAAACTAGATTTTTTTTTTTTTTTTGGGCATTTTTTGCCTTTAATGGACAGGACAGTTAAGTGTGAAAGGGGGAGAGAGAGAGGGGATGACATGCAGCAAAGGGCCACAGGCTGGACTTGAACCCGGGCCGCTGCGGCAACAGCCTTGTACATGGGGCGCCTGCTCTACCACTAAGCCACCGATGCCCCAAAAACTAGATTATTTTATCAGCATTTCCTCAGCACTGCATGGAGATATAGTTGAAAACAGTTGTCTCAAATTGATCATTTCGGCAAGAATCTAAAAAACAATGTTCATTTTAATTTTGGAACATAAACAAATGACATATACAATCTCGAACAAGACTTGATTTTTTTTTTTAATGTGCTCTTCTTGCTTGTTTGAGGTGGGTGTGGCTATGTTGAAAAAAAGGTGATGTCACCACCTGTATTTCTAAACCAATTCAAATTTAACAACATAAGGCAAGGCAAGGCAAGTTTATTTGCATAACACAATTCAACACAAGGTAATTCAAAGTGCTTTACAGAGACATTAAAAGCAATAAGACATAATTTAAAACAATAAAAACAGTCAATTAAAAAGGGAAATAGAAACTGAGAATGACAGTGATAATAAAATACAGTAACATAAAATAAAAACAGGCTCAATACATTGCATCTAAGAGCAGTAAGAAGTTGAATAATAAAAGGCATAAATCAGCAGTGTGTAGTTAAAAAGTACGGGCAGTAGAATACAGCAGGTAAGTATTTAATCTAAGAGTACGCTTCAGTAAACAATAGTGTTTTTAGCCCTGATTTAAAGGAGCTGACAGTTTGAGCAGACCTCAGATCTACAGGAAGTTTGTTCCACAGGTGAGGAGCATAATAACTGAATGCTGCCTCACCTTGCTTGGTTCTTGTTCTTGGAACACACAACAAACTTGTTCCAGATGACCTAAGGGGTCTGGATGCTTTGTAGGGAACCGGTAGATCAAGCATGTATTTTGGTCCGAGACCATTCAGGGCTTTGTAGACCAGCAGTAAGATTTTAAAATCTATTCTTTGACTCACAGGAAGCCAGTGTAGCGATTTAATGACCGGTGTAATATGGTCCAGTTTCCTGGTGTTTGTAAGGACTCTGGCGGCAGCGTTCTGAATCAGCTGCAGCTGTCTGATTGATTTTTTTGTTAAGGCCTGTAAATATGCCATTGCAATAATCCAACCTACTAAAAATGAATGCATGAATAAGTTTTTTCCATGTCTTGTTTAGACAGAAACCCCTTAATTCTAGCTATGTTTTTCAGGTGGTAATAGGCAAATTTAGTAATAAACTGTAAATGGCTGTTGAAGTTCAGGTCTGAGTCAATAATAACACCAAGATTTCTGGCTTGATTTGTAGCTGTCAATGACATAGAGCCAAGGTGAGCGCTGATCTTAAGATAAGAATCAGAATCCACACCAACTACACACAGTCTCCAGCTCTCACATCTCTAGCATTAAACATTTATTATTTAGCAACAGAGAAGCATATCTTTCGTAACTACAGTTGTTTCTCATTCAGACACAAGTATTCAATGTTACAGATATATAGTAGTTTTAAACCAAGTTTTCAGGTGCTTCTATAGAACTTAAAGCCGCTACAAGGAACTTTTAAGTGGATATGCAAGAGTCTCTCGTTTCTGCTGATGTCTGTGTGTGACCTACGACAGCAAATGAGACCATCGGTGTGAAGATAAGCTATTTCTATATAGTGTATATCCATACATTTAGGAAACTGTGTCTGGGTCCGCCCCAGGTCGCTTCCAGGATGGCACACTTCATCTTACCTAGCTGCTTACATTTATAAATAGTCGCTATTCCTCCTCCTCAACCCGACGTCCGCGGGGAGTTAAAATTGCAGCAATCATCGGGTAAAAGTTCTGTGAAAGCACTGGACTCACCAACAGTCAGCCACGTCTCAGTCACACAGCGAAAATCCAATCCTCAGGAAGTCAGGAAATCCTTCAGGATAAACGTTTTGTTTGCTAGCGATCTAGCATTTACCAGCCCAATCCTGGCAGGAACTGGCAGGTCAGCTGTCCAGGGAGCCACACACAGAGGCCGCAGGTTGCGCAGATTCACCCCGCGCCAGCGGGGACGAGGAGAGCAGGGGCCGCGGGGCTAGAACACCTCATCCAGGCTGACGACAGGTACCAGCCAGGCGTTGACCGGGTCCAGCGAGTGCCGAGAAATAAAGAGGCGAGGCACTGCTCCATACTCAGTCCAAGAAGCCGTGGAAGTGCTCGCCAAACAGGCCTTCAGCCTTACCAGTCGACCGCTGCGTTTACCCCAGCGGTGGTGGCGCTTACGCCGGAGAGGTGGAGCTGGGGTGCGGCAGAGGTGAGCTGGGATCCCTGATAGGAGCGGGGGCAAAGTTTTCCCGTCTTGTTGTTTCATTCATCCCCAAAACAAACACATGCGCGAGCCAGGTAAGCGTCTTTACAACAATACGCGCTAGAGCTCATGGGAAATGTAGGCTTCATTCCGGCAAAACACTACTGCTTTTGTCCACAGGGTCGCCAAAATCAACTCAAAATGAAAGTTCCTTGTAGGGGCTTTAAGTCATGTCTTTGTCTTAAAAACAGAGGTCAACAACTGAGGGCAGAGCTTTGTGATAGAGTAACAGCAAGTAACACACAGGCCAGACTGTCTTTCAGCTGTCGTCATTTGGTGAAGTGAAACATCCTCGATAACACATGACAAAAACCAAACTAATGAGCTTTGTCAATCCGTACTTCACAATAGGACATTGTTTCACCTGGAGAGCTGCACGTCAGGCTTGACATTCCTCCTTAGAGTTTTCTTCGAAATATGTGTGTATGTATGTACTTGTACATGCTACACAGTGAGGACCAAAGAAAAAGTATTTTTAGCAACAGAGTGAGGATGTTTTTGCAAAGTGAGGACATTTTGGTCCTCACTTTTTCAAAGGCCTGTTTGAGGGTCAAGACTTGGTTTAAGAGTTCAGGTTAGATTTAGGTTTATGGTAGGGTTAGGGTCAGGCATTTAGTTGTGTCTGGGGAATGAATCATGTCAGTGACCTCACAAAGTTAGAAGTACAAGAATGTGTGTGTCTGTGTGTTTACGCATCTATGTATGTGAGGAGGCATACGTAGTTTCTGTTATTCATCTGTACCTGGGGTGTTTGCATCTTTTTGTACTCATTATTCTCTGTATGGCTTTGTCTGGACTGAAACTCCACACCCTGTCCAGTGCCAGGTTGATGCTTTGACAGTGTTGTCATCGCAAGCAGGACAGGGTGATTAAATTAGAATGACATCACACAGCAGGTATGCAGCACACCACGTAGGGTTGATCTTTGACCATTTGGAAGGAACAAATTGAGATCGACTGCTCTGCACAGGATGATCATAAACTTCTTCAGTGTCTTTATTTTCTTTGGTCCCACTTCTACTTGAATGAAACATTCAGAGGGTTTTCTGACAGACGTGTGCGTGCGTGTGTGAGTGTGCCAGAGAGAGACTGACTATGTAAGGAGAGGAAATGAAATTGCTGGAAGTTGCTGTTGGCCAACAAGACACCATTTAGGGAGCGTGTTCTCAGTCTTTTTTTTCCCTCTGCTGTCTCTTTCTTGCTCTGTGTTTTTACTTCACTGCTGAACTGGTATTATCTGTTTGGCAGTGTGTCCCAGGAAGTGTGTATAGTTACAGCCTGACAGTTTACCACACACTTCACTCTCAATCCAGCTGTCCACTCTGCAAAGTGTGTGTATTCTAGCACTTTCACCACAGATGTCAAAGAGTGTTTGACTGATGATGGGCAGGGGGGGTGCTGCAGGTAGCGATGACACAACATTAACATTTCATCTCCTTTCCTTTTTTTCCCCACTCTTTGCTTTGGTTTGCTTTACTAATAACAAAAAAGTATTTTTTTTTTTAAATCTTTCTTTGGCTGATGACAGAACAGTGTGAATAGTAGTGACTGAATGTTGCATTACCACTTTGTGTTTACCTCTTTCACTCTTCATCATTGGTGGAGTGGAGTGTATGTTATTAATTAAGTTAAGCTAACACTCCTTTTAAGATTTTTCCTAATTACTCTCAAGCTCATGTGCCAAACTTTTACGGTCCATTACTGCTAAATGTTTCAAGTCAGAGAACCGAAAAACAAAAACAGTATTTAAACATTAAGAGTTTGCATGCATATGAAAGTGATGAGTTGACATAGAGAAGAAAAGTGCAAGAAAATATGTTAAAGACGCCCATTTGATAACTGAGTAAGTATTATTTTTGCATATACTTCTGATTAAAAAATAATCTGTTCTGTTGGTACATGTAAATCCATGAAAAAGGAGTTTACAGCTGTCAATGTGTATTCATAATGCTGGGTCAAGTTTAACCTCGCCCTTTCTCCCCTCCCCCATCATTCCCCAGATCATGATCGAGTTCTGCCCCGGAGGTGCTGTGGATGCCACAATGCTCGGTAGGCCTCTCTGTTTTTGCTTTCCGTGTGTTTTCATAAGCACTCCGCCTTTCTCCCTGTCACGGGAGTTGAGTTCCACACCTGCGGCGGTGCTGCGACTGCACCTGTCCCTTCAGCAGTGACTTCAAGGAAGTGTGGAGACATATTACGCGCTGCCAATCCACGCTCTTGTTTTAAAGTTGCAGCTCATGCATTAAAGAATCACGGCATGTTTATTTTATGTAGAAAAAACATAACAAATCAGCATTTATTACGTTGCTGTTGCTGCACACATGATCACATGCGTAACTTCACCGCTCTTGGATGTGCTCGAAAGCAGTCAGACCTAGTGGAGTCCTCTGGTGTGGGAAAACCCCCTGGTCTGTTATTACTGGGTAATCCACATCCTCATAGCTGTCTGTACCCCCACTGCAGCTAACTAAACACAGACACGGTAGAATAAAGTCTGCAGGGCCGGGCTAGGTTGGATGTGTGAAAGCTTTTCTGATCTTGGCTTACTTATCCAGCAACACTATCTGAGAGACTTCATTGATATCATTACAGGGTTTACATTATTCTGTTTTCTCTCGCCGAGTTCAAACACTAGATCCGTCCTCAAGACTTTGTTTTGCCGTGATTGTATGTACACTGAATATAGAATCTGCGAGGTGTGCATAATGGGTTTTGAACCCTCTCAGCCAAATGGAAAATCTGAGTTGAGAAAACTAGCTCTTTTTCTCAAACCCTCTCCCTTACCACTGTACTTAACCCCTCCATCTCCTGTCTCCTGCCTCTGTCTGTCCTGCCCTTATCAGAGTTGGATCGTGGGCTGACGGAGCCGCAGATTAAGGTGGTCTGTCGCCAGATGCTGGAAGCTCTGCAGTACCTCCACAGCATGAAGATCATCCACAGAGACCTGAAGGCCGGGAACATCCTCCTCATGCTGGATGGGGACATCAAACTAGGTGAGGGTTTAGACTCTAGCTGTCCTAGAAAGCATGATTTGTATCGACCATTATTTATTGTGTTGGCAACAGGGTTTTCAATGCCATATAGCCTAGGCTCACAGGTGTACACAGGTCTACAAAGCCTGGAATATGCAATACAGTGTGATCATGATAGAGAGTGAGTAACAGAAGATAAAAGGTTCAAATGTATTTAAAACTTGGGGTTGGATTTTGATCAGATTTGTAAAGCCAGGAGTTATCAGTCTCTCTTCACGTCCCATCACTCACAGAAAGAACTGTCACTGCCAAAATGATGCAAGTGGAACTAATTCTCCACACATTCCCATTGCACATTACAGGTTACCTATGGAACTCTGGTCTGCTGTTTGGCTTACATATACGCTGCCATATGGGCTGAACACACACTGCTGTCAAACATACACACAAAGTCAGAGGCCCTGAACTCCTCCTGCAGCGCTGTAGGAGGGTCATAAGTGAGCATTGTGTGGGGAAAACTGCATTCTTCGAAGTTTTGCATATTTTCATTTATTGGCTTTTTGAAGAGCTCTCCACATTCTTCACATTGCACAGTTGAAGTTGTGTATCCAACCCGTTCGCTGGTGTGTTTTGGATTAAATTTCCAGGAAAGGGGAAAAAAGTGTCCTTATGTGTTTTATGTAAGCGTCAGTGAAGGAAGTGCTGATTTAAATGGCTGCCTCCTCTCTGTATGGCTTTCTACAAAACAAAAATACCTGGGACTGTTTTGCATGTGTGTTGTTTTACTTTCTGTACTCTCAATGGCTCTCTGTTATTTTGCACTCAGCCATGACCAACAACTAAAAATAGAGAGTAACTATAAGCTGCATAGAGCTTCATATTTGGGATGGAACTTGCTGAACTTTTGTTTAGTTTAAACAAAAGTGTTCAGAACAGTGTACAGTGTTTTTATTACAATTTATCTATTGATCTTTTTAAAATTCGAATGACACATTTGTCAGCCACCATGCTCACTGAGCAGGACCTGTGCTCAAGTCCTTTTCCATTGCCTTACACTCCTCCCTAAGACACCACAGTCAGATATAATCACTGGGAGTTGCCTCCTTAAACTCATTAAGTCATGACACTGACTCATTTACAGTCTCCAAACTTATCTAACTACATGTTAACTCAAACAAGGCAGCAGTTATCTATCTCTGAGGTCAGCCAAATGCATCCTATCCACCTACGATACATGGCATTAAATGAAATGGTCTTCATGCAAAAAAAAAGGCTCATAAACCTTTTGTCTTGTTTATAAAACTCTGAAGTGACTGTTGATCTCGAGGTATGTTCAGTTTAAGAATTTTAAGAGCCATCATATTTGTCCAGTAAACAAAATATTAAAACTTTATTGAGGCAAGTATCAGTAAAGAGCAGGCAAATATTTGGTAGGGTTATTTATTTTTTAGAGATTCCCAGCTGAAACATCTTCTACTGTCCTCTCGTTTAGTTCCTGATGGTGTGGTGCATTATGGGAACCATTAGGTATGTAGGGTAGAAATATTTGCATATATATTTGTGTAATAATTGCGTCTTGAGAGACACACCCTTGGTGATTATTTAAGGGAATGGCGTGGAGGTTAAACCCAGTGATACTGCAGATTTTACAGCAGCTTTGCCAGCATGTACTTAAGTGTATTTGACCTCTCAGTCTGCACTCTCAACTCCTTTTGGTATGTTTTTACCCAGAATGTGTTACCATCCTTTATTCATGTTATTCAGTGTACAATAATAGCAGTAGTGCTATCCGTTGCCTTTTGTATGAAGTAAAAATTCCTTCCGCAAAAGTTAAGACTGCAGTCTAACATTATATTTTTGACTGTGAGCTCAAAGATATTTGAATTGTAGTCTGCAAAACCAAGACAGTCACTTAAGTCCCCATAATAGAACATGCCAGTTTGTAATTGAAGCAGTCATCCTGCTGCCTTGTGAGCAAAGGCCTCTGCCAAGCACTCAACCCTGAGCACGACACATTCTTACATGCAGAGAAAAAACACGTGTTGAGCCAAAGTGAAAACAACACCCCTGTAATCTGAGGGTCATGTCAGGAAATGGGGGCAGCTTGTTTGGGAAACGGGACTGCAATAAATTTACCGTTTGCTTTGCTTTTTGTCTCAATGTCATGACAGTTTTACAAGCTACAAACTATTGTCTACTACCAGGGAGAGAAAAAAAGGGATGGAAGTTTTTGAACTGGTGTCCCTCCCTCTTAAGTGCTTCTGTGGAACTTCTTTCATCTGTCTCACGTCATTCTTTTTTTGTCTCTCTTTATTCTTGTAGCCGACTTTGGCGTATCTGCAAAAAACACCAAAACCTTACAAAGAAGAGATTCTTTCATTGGAACGCCATACTGGTGAGTAATACTGTACCCTACATAGGAGCACCATTAAGGGAAAGAGCTATACATGGGCTTAGGATGGATAAAATATTTTTAAAAAGCTGTCTATTTTGCTTAATGCTATAAATTAAGTGCCTGGCAGATAAAGGTGTTTCATCACAGTGATGCTAAATCCTCTAAATCCAATGTAAAACAGTTCAGGTCATTGCTTGGAAACATTTTCTGCAAGCTATTAAAATGATTTGTACCACATATTATAATACCTGTACTGTAAACTTATCAACCCTCCCTATATGAGCTGAATAAGCCAGCGTTATGGCTTGTTGAGAACATATTTCCTGCCGCCCACAACACTTCCATAACACTTGACAGAGCATGATGTTGTGTATCCACACACTCAACCCAGTACCTCAACTCAGTGCTTTATTGTTGTTGTCACAACACTGTGATTCTCCCCTCTGTACCTGAACAAATTGGAAAGACTCCCTTTGAAGTCTCCCCAGTGAACCTTGCTCCACACTGTAATTACCTATGTTACAGCCAGTTAACCATTGACCAGAACAGGTTATCATCCATCAGGTATACCTTTCCCAGCTTAACATGGCTGTGCCCTCATTTTGCAGAATACTGATTAGTCCTGAATAGAATATCGCAGACAGTTTTGGTGTATACCTCTCCTTATTATTGCACTGATAGCAAAGTCAACAAGAAACGGGGAGCAAACATTTGCTTCTTTGCGCTTGAATAAATCTAAGCGCTCTGTGGTTGGAGAGCCATTTTGCAGATTGTCAGCAAACACGTGCTGATTGGAGAAGTGTGCTTAATGTTGACATCTGCACAAGTGTGAGTACGAGAGAGGAGAAACACTCCTTATCCCTGCTCAGATAAAAGTATTCTAATTACTGCAGCTTTATCTTTATGATATCAAACTATTGAATCATGTTGGGACTGAATTATAAACGACTATATGACTGTAATGTTTTGGTAACCACAGATTTTTACAACATGATAGATAAAATCTACTAGTTGAGTAATTTATTAGCTCTGTCACTTGATGCTGAGTGGCACAAGTTGTTTTGTTTTTCTTATGTAAAAGTAGGGCTGAGCAATATATCAATATTATATTGATATCATGATATCAGGCTAGATCTCGTTTTAGATTACAGACATCGTAATATCGTAGGTAACTGCTTCTCGTGTTGGGGGTCGGGGCGGGGGAGGGGCTGGAGCCTCTCCCAGCTGACACTGGGTGAGAGGTGGGGTGCACCCTGGACCACCATTCACGCTCAAATTCACACTTATGGCCATTTAGAGTCACCAAGTAACCTGCATGTCTTTGAACTGTGGGGGGAACCCGGAGCACACAGAGAAAACCCACACCGACTCAGGGAGAACATGCAGACTCCGCACAGAAGGGCTCCCCCACCTTGGGATCGGCCCAGGAACCCTCTTGCTGTGAGGCGACAATGCTAACCACTGCACCACTGTGCCGCCACGCAATACAACATAGTCATTATATCCAAAAACCTCACTGTGTAAATATTCAATATTCAACTCTACAATATCGATATTGAGATATTTGATCAAAAATATTGTGACATTTGATTTTCTCCATATTGCCCATCCCCATTTAGGAGCCATTCATTGTTACATACACTTGCACCTTACAAGACACAGAGGTTGCCATTGAAGTTTCCATTCCCAGATGATCATTTAAAATATCACTGGATGGAAATATTCCTGGAAACAAATATCATGTGTGCTTCCCTTTTTCATACCTTCTTCATGGTCATGTCCATTTTATCCCCAACCATATCTCACACAGGTTACATACAGCACATTCCATACAGTCAAATGTTTACACAAAAAAAATAATTGAATACCACGTGGCAAAAACACTGAGAGAACTCCACGCTTCAGCTTGATCATCCCTGTGAAGCATATTTTAAGGATGATCATATTAATGTACAATATGTCTAAACCTTTTCTTGTCTCTGTCCCAGGATGGCCCCAGAGGTGGTGATGTGTGAGACAATGAAGGACGCTCCGTACGACTACAAGGCCGATGTCTGGTCCCTGGGAATCACTCTGATCGAGCTCGCTCAGATTGAACCCCCGCACCATGAGCTCAACCCCATGAGAGTGCTGTTGAAGATCGCCAAGTCAGATCCCCCCACGCTGGACTATCCACACAAATGGTGAGGATGCTTTAGAAAGAATCTGAATTCAGCTGTTGTACATTGCTTGGTAAATATATCATACAGTATGTACGCCTTGTGAAGAGAATGCAGGAATATGTTAACTAGAATATTATAGTAAATTGAAATAAAAACCTAGTTTTGCATAATCTGTGATTCATTAGTAACGGCACAGACTATGATAGGTGGACAGGGGCTTCTATCTTCCTGTCTGAATTTCACTGAGTCATCTAATTTATTCTATCACCACATTTTTGCACACTCAGTGTCCTGTAACTTATTGTAGACACTGGATGTATCACATTGTCCTCCCCCTTCCTGCCTGCAGCTCATTTTGCCCTTTCCAAAACCACTGCAACAACTCAGGACTTAAGCGAGTGCCAAACTATAACTTTCTGCCTATCAATTTTATGAGTCTGAATGTTCCATCGCAGCAAATTCAGTGCTGCAAAAGTAAAGTTATCAGGTGCTGAAAAGGACATTTGGGATGGGGAGCCCACTCATCATTCTTGTTGAAGGCTTTGTTTTATAAAGCGCAGCTGTGCACAAAGATGATCCACATGTACCATCATCACATATCTGGAAATGTTCTGCTCAAATGTTTTGTTATGTTGTAACTATCCCTTCATCCCTTCTCTCCCTTCCCTCCCACCTTTCGTCATACTTCTTATTTTTTGATTAATGCTGTTTGCTTGTGTTCATCCAAGGTCACAGGAATTTAAAGATTTCCTGAAGACAGCTTTGGACAAAAACCCAGAGACCCGTCCCACTGTAGCACAACTCATGGAGGTAAGCCCTGATGCAATGTGCAATTATAACCTAGGGAATGTTACACAATGCTGCACTTTGATTATATGATGGTACATTGTGCTCGCTTTGTCCTTATCTTGCACTGACACACACACATACAGGGCCTTTTATTCTTCTATTTTAAGACCTGAATGGAGTGATCTATGCCAGGAGGAGTGAGCTGTGCCCTGTGGAGGGCACTGGCATGTGATCAGGGAGGTAGAAGGTGGGGTAGAGTGGCAAGAGAAGAAGTAGGAGGGTGTAAAAAGTGCAGAAAGTTAGGAGAAAGAACAAAGCTAAAAATAAAGCGGTGAAAGGTGAGTAAACACTCTGACTTTTGGAATTGTTCACTTTAAAGCACTCTCAGAGGGCTCTTTAAATATTTCCATCTTAAGGACAATGGAGGTTTTTGTGCCAAAAAAAAATGAGAATGATCACAAGAAGGGATCACGAATTCCCTTTGTTTTCCAGCAACAGTGAATGCACGTAAATTCAGGCCGGTGAAGCTGGAAGAAAAGGACTGAAATGTTTACATGTTAGTGCACTTTGTCACAGCTGGGATGTTTCTAATGAGAAGCTGATGACAGTTTTTCTGGCACTAAAACACTGATATCTGAGGATGAGCTTTGTCAAAAGTTTCTCAGAGTCCCAGGCAAGAAAAATGGGAGAAAAAGTGAACAGGGTGTGGATTAAAGCACGAGCGCAGCGTCTATTAAAATTCAGAGCCACAGTTTCCTGTCTGTATCCCACAGCTGAGGGAATGCCAGCTATTTACATTCCCACCCTCAGCCAATAGTATGTCTGGATAACCCTGAGCTCGCCACCTCTGGCCAATTAGAGAGAGGCAGAGATGAAAAATCCTAGACCCGGGCCCGTTGGGAATTGTGCATGTGCTCTCCAGTGGGGGGAGAAAGAGACGGGCGCGGTCCGGTTTTTGGTGCTGGAGGTTTTAGATGTTTATCATGCCTGCTGCGCCTCACAGCTGTCAGATAGTATTTACTGTAGATAGTTGTGCAATGATGGCATAAATTCTGCTGTGTGATGGATGCTGAATGAAGTCAGATTACTGGAAGCTATCATCAGTGCATGTGACAGGTTCTTGCAGTTATTCATTGGAGTGTATGGATGTGGAAAACAGATGTAGTGCAGGAAGTGAACATGAAGTTTATAATGAATCATAGATAAGAGTGTCTGGAGTGTAGGTGCTAAACTGTATGAGGTGTGTGTGACTGTTTTAAAAGAGGCAAAAAAAGTACAGAGATTCATAAAGTCTTTGTCATCACGCCTTTTAAAAATAGTATTAAACATATTTGAACCCCCTGCTCTCCGTCTGTCCCACATGTGTGCTTTAAAGAATGTATACAAAACAACATGACACAGTATCAGTCACTGTGGCTGTGGGGCTGGCGGGGGACCATCTGGATGACTCGTTCTCATTACAGTGAATATAGCCTCTCTTCCCACATGGTTTCTCATGGTCAGGATCTCTCCAGTGTTTTTGGCATAGCTGCTTTCATTCCTGTATCACATTGGATGCTTTTCTGTTTCTGATCATTGTGTGTCTGTAAGTTGGATGATTTTACCATGGGAGTGTTTGGCTATTTTGACACCGAGCCAGGGCTTTGAAGTGGTTTCTCAACATTGACATGTGCAGCCAGAAACACAGGCGTATACTTCCATACTTGTGAGAACCCTTATTGACATAATGCATTCTTGAGCCCTGAAGCGTAATGCTAACTGTCATCTACATGCTGCAGGCTGAAAAATGCTAACATGGAAACTGCAGTTCTTTTAAAGGCCACTTGGGGCTGGCTCAAGGAGCGAGTCGATTTTCATAGACCTCCATTAAAATGCCCAACTTAACAGAAAAAAAAAATGTTTACAGTCTGGTACCCAAAAAAAACCCGGTTTGGTCTCTCTCGCTAATTTCCCCCTTCATGACAACTGTATGGTGGACGGATTTTTATATAACTCACCCATTTACGTTTTATTAAAGGGGCAATAAGCGAAATCATTTCACCGCTAGGTTTGCTGTTGTGCACTGCCTGTAGAGCAAAACAAAGTGTGTCATGAGCCACTCCTCCCTCTACCTCTGCTCTCCAACACCCCCGCCACTCGCCTCGTCTGTGCCGGCGAGTACCGCAGCATCTCCACGGACTATCACATCCAGACGGTCCCGATGTTTCTTCCGCAGGCTCTGCTTCACTCAGCTGCCCGATAAACCCGCTGCTTCTTCCCACATTAACCTGAATAACAAACCAGGGCTCGGTGCTCCGGTTGGATCCAAACGGAGAGCGAGGCTTACTGGCTGTGTTGGCAGCTGAGTGAAGTGGAGCATGAGGAGGAAGCACCAGTTAGCCCCGCTTTCACTGCAGGCAGATTCACTCACCACAGGGGCGAGGAAATAAAACCTAAACAGCCAACTTAGTTTGGCTTAGTTTAGCAGTTAGTGATGTCTTTCACTCACTGTCGGTCTCTACATGAACGCGCAGCCGGACCGGCTTGTAAACAATGGGCTGGAGATCAACACAGAGAGAGGGTGTGTGAGGTCATGCTATACTCCAGATGAAATTACACCTCTTATTCTTCACACAGCAATTTTTTAATTCCTTCAATCTAGAAATGATCAATTTCGCTTATTGCTCCTTTAAGGCTTAAAATAATACAGAATTAAGGGTGGACTGCTTGAGTGACTGGTGTTTTCTGGTGATAGTGTCCTCTGCTTCTCAGTCAGTGCCAGCCTCTCATCCAAATATGGTCACTTCCGTTTCCAAAAAACCAAGATGGCAACGGCCGTAATGCTGAACTCTGGGCTTTTAAACAGGAGTCCACAAATCAATGGGTGACGTGACAGTAGCTCCTTCCATTATTTTTTACAGTCAGTGGCCTAAACTCAACCCTCATCCTGACCTTACTCAGCATCTTATTCTAACATTAAAGGGCCAGTTCTTCAACATTTAGTTTTTCTCACAGATACTGAAGATACTGCGTGTGGTGAAAGGGACAGGTGCTGTGATGGTGTTTTAAGAATAGGACAGGAAGTTGGTTGTTGCACTTTGGTATGCTGATTTGTCGCGGCCGCGGCTGTGACATGTAGGTTATGGTGGTGGTGCCCAGTTGCCACAATTTGAATTTGTTCTTCCTCTCAAACATACAGACATCATACACATACTTTTAGTGTTTTACACTTTCCAAGCATATCATTATCTCCAGTGTACATTAATCCAAATATATAAATCAAAGAAACAAAGACTATTGCTCCAGAAGTAATATCGATGAAGTAGATGAAGTAATATCAAAGTAAACCTGTGATAGTCTGCAAATCAACAGTTTCATTGCAAACAGGATGTCTAATACCTAATTCAGCACACTTTTAATGGTACAGTCTCAGTTTTGTCCAAGGGGAGGTCCACAATGTCAGAATTTGAAGTCATGTGTCATGGTTTAATTTGTCCACTGACAAAACACATTTTAAAAGCACTTTTTTAAGAAAACACACGTAGGAACTATTTTTCAGTAGAATGCAGATACTGGGAGGTCTGCGGACTACACAGAGTGAGGGACTTTTCTCAGACTGATATTTCAAAATTTGGGCAAATAAAAGTCAAGTTGATTTCATTTTTGCAGACCAAAATTACTGCTTGCCTAACACCAAGCCTTGCCCCAAATGTAACCTAAACCTAATTATAACCTAAACCTTAAAAACATGTCTTAACCTCCGAACCACCCTCTGAAAAAGTCAGGCCTGACCACAGTGCCCCTGCTTTCCCAAGAATGTGCTCTCTCAAGGTCTAAAACTCAAATTTATCCTCACAAAGACCTCACAGAGACAGAAGTACAAATCCACACGCTCCACTGTCATTGCCACACAGGTAACTCTGCAGCCCCCTACTCTGGTCCCCTAATGGGCCATATTGTTCACGTTTAACCTTTTCACGCCCAGCCGTGCATGTCAGACCTGAAATCACCAGCCTCACTGTCTGAAGCAATGTGAAACCTGAAAGAGAGGACATAAGCTCCACTGATCCACATCTTGATCCATAATGGCAGTAAAAAAAACAGCTAGATTTAACAGAGCAGCAAAACTACACCGTTTGCTTTTTCTCCTTTGACGTAGCTCAAGGAAGCTGTGTTTTTAGCTTGAACATGGGAGGTCCCAGTTCACTTGTTACAATAAACTGTTGAAGCATGAAATCTCAGATATTCGCTACCTTAGATATACTAATGGTGCCTGAGGGGAAAGGATAAGAAATATACAGATACTGTGTGGTTTTGATCCAATAATGAATTTTACCTTACAGTGGGTTTAGATCACTGGTGGCAACTGGACAAAAAATCTGCTGATTAAAGCTAGTCTATTGTATAATTACATATTTCTAAAGGGAGGGCTAATTCATTTTCTTTTTGAACAGCGTCACTCTTTCTACAGAGCTTTTCCTCACTTGGTTTAAACTGAAGAAAATCTGAAACTCAGCCCTTAAAGTCCATAAAGACACCATTTTACTGTTGTAGTAGTAGTTAAGGAGTAAATGGCCTATGCACAGGAGCTGGGTTATTTATTTACTTTTGCCCTTTAAATCCATGTACCCACTGCAGCACCAGCTCAGCTGTCACACCCTCTTCCAAGCTTCACAAACTCAAACATACATTTCCAAATATTGGTGGAGCATTCAGTGTAGCTGCACATCTTGGAAGCCCAAGCATTTGTTAATTTCGCTCTGCACCACCACAGGTTTGCACGGCTTTAACAGTCTGATGGCTGATCACTCAGCATGTTGGTGTGTGCTCAGGAAGTGGTGATGTGGTTGTTGGAGCCTCAATCAGTTGGACTGTGTGTCTTTAAATGAAACGGTGTGGCTCTCCTCCACAGCAGCTGTCAAACTTGTGTTGAAATACGTGATCATAAAAGTACTTTGCTGTATCAAATAAGGCTGAGCAGGATTTTTTTTTTAATAAATATATAATTTATCTTTAAATATCAATTCCATGCTGTTTTTGACAGGACTCCCAAAAAATTCCACCTCAGCTCAAATCCTGAATTATTTTGTTTTAATGAAAATGTTTGTTGGACTGAGAGAAAGTATGTGCTAGTTTTGTTTCTAACACTTGGAAACTTGACATGCTACAGATATGAAGGCAAAAGGAATATACTATTAATGTTTGTTTCGAATTTGTATGTTTGGCCTGACATGTACATGAAAACTATAGACTGTGTAGAAAGAAAGACAACACGTTTTACTTTCCCCCAATGTACAGAAATGAAGCCAAAATATACCAGACTCAGCCGCTGCCATCTTGTGCTGGTGACGTCATTTGGAGCCAGAGTCTGTACGGTAGTGAATTCCGCAGTGTCGGGTTCCCACCCAAACGCCTGTCTGACCAATCAGAAGCAGCGCAGCGATTAGCACACACAGCAGTCAATCATGACATCAAACTCCCTATTATAGTATTAAATAAGCACCTAAAATCGAACTTGTGAATAAAAATGAACACTTATACAAACAGCACATACAGCATAAGAACTACAAAAATGACAGAAACCATCTTTGGCAAAAATGTATTTGATATTAATGCTGCGTTCCAGGCAACCTGTAACTTGTGTTTTTACAACCTTTTACCCATGAAAGTGCACTGGAACGGCAGTCAAACCCGTAACTTACCACCCGTGAACTCGTACCAGATCGATGTACTCCCAGTTACGCTTTCTGACATCACACAGCCCTCTAAACCAATTACCTTACTCCTAAACAACAATGGCAGCCCCATGGATGCAGTGTTGATGCAGGTGACACACCGTGAGAAATAGACAAAAAAAAATAACCCTAATGTTAACACATTATTGGCAGCCGCTCTAACAGCTGGTTTCCAGTGCAAGAATAAATCAATACAAAATACGTTTCCAGACACACAGATAACGTAAAATAAAAAGTATAATAGCATCTGTGACCTTATGCTCCGTTTCACTCAAATGAGCAAGGAACCGGCACCTTTGGTGACAGAAGTGATCATAAACAAACATAAACCCCGCACGGTCCGCCATGTTGCTTTCAGAGTTTGGCATGACTTGCCTGGAATGATATGAAGTCATGAGTCGTGACTTGAAGTGGTGACTTACGGGCTCACAAACTTGCCTGGAACGCAGCATAACTATCCATTTTTAGTTTGGGTCATGTACCATTTGCTAACATGGAGGGGGCGGGCCTTATGACCTAAGCTGGAGCCAGCCACCAGGGGGCGATCAAGATGTTTTGGCTTCAATTTTGGGCAAGTGTCATCCATCCATCATCCTCCATCTTTTTTATATAGATGCCTTGTAAACCTGTCTGGGCGAAGCATCAGTATCTGCAAGATTCTACATTGATATCAGAATACAGAGCCCCTATCTGAGTAGATTTTTGCTGTTGAACATAATTTAGTCCATCTAAATTTCAATATATTAACGTATAATGTTATGATGGTCAATTTGAGATTTTATCAGCAGTCAGATAAAAGTTGTTGGAAAATCTGCAGTCAAATCTAGTCATGGTTGCAGCCATGGTGGCAATACAAGGAGCATAAATCAAACTGTATCTTCCTACATTTAGAGTAATAAAAAAAAAAAATCACCTCAGGTTGAAGTTACAATTAGATATTAGGTCTTCTGTAGGTTCAATCATGGGTCAAAGATAAGATGACCGAATGTGAGCCGACGGAAACACACATCAGTCACAAAACACAGTGTCACGCAGGACATGAGACACTGTCCCCTGGGGGAAATTTGAAGTTTGTGGCGAATCCTGGTTTTGACGAGGGTAAAAACAGAACATCTAAATGTAGACACTAACAAAACTAACCTTTGTATCTATAATTACAATCAAACATCTGCGATAAATGGCAAATGCATGTGTACATATATATATGTATACATATACAATTTGATTTATATATTTGATTATATTTGATTAAATATATATATATATATATATATATATATATATATATATATATATTTAATCAAATGTTTTTATACTCTTATTCATGTATTCTTATTTCCACTGTGGTGTGATACACGGTTGGACGGCGCTCAGCATTTGCACTACCTGACTCATCAGACTGACGGTTGTTAGTCATTGGAGAAGTTAAAAGCTGAAGCCTAGTGTAGTCCTCGAGGACAAGCCCCTGCGCACAAACAACTGTGATCAACAAATGCACACACACACCCACTCAGAGCGATTTATACACATTTCATGGTCCAGCACCACTTGTAGCCTTTTCCCTTTATCAGCTGTTCCAATTAAATTACACAGTAGTGCAGAGCATCTGAATAATAGATGATCAGCTGCACTCAACTTTTAATTTAGCTTTTTATTCTCCTTGCACTCAGCTTATTACTGCTCTGTTTGCACTCTGGCAGGAAAAAACACATTTTCTCTTTAGCAGCTGCAGAACTAAAGATGACCTGCGATTTTAAGGACGTGATGTTAAATTGAACACTACTACATCATCGTGCCATTAAAGGGAGAGCTGTATTGTGGAGACACTATTGTTGGAGCAGTTCAGGAACAGGCAGGTGGCAGATAGAGTTTCCTCTGCAGTGAAAGTCTCCTGTAGCTTTGTCTCTTGCCTGTCGCAGCCCCATGGGTAAACTGATGTTTTTGACTGCTGTAACTTTATTTTTCACCAGAATTTTATTTAATTCTGTAGCTTACCTTCACCTATTCCTTATCGTCTTACCACCTTGTCATTGTCTGTCCAGTGCTGGCAGCATCCCTGAAGCAATTGTCTCATGGCCTGATGATACTCAGATCTATGGATAATGTGTTGTGATTCCCTCCAGCAAATATTGTTTTATGATTGCATGGCTGTTCAACCTGTGGTCACATTAAGCCTCTTAGTCTCCCTCCCTCTTTGTGGTGTTTACAAGCTCAATTATGTCAGAGTATGATGCATAAAAAGAATTGCAAGCGGGGGAAAAACAAGAAGTTGTCTCGCTATTTAAGAACCAGTCCCTCTGTGCATTTCAACTGATAACTAATTAACCATCTCTCCTCTGTCCCTTGTGTCCACAGCACCCCTTTGTGAGATCAGTGACGTCTAATCGCCCGCTGCGGGAGCTGGTAGCCGAGGCCAAAGCTGAGGTCATGGAGGAAATCGAGGACAATAGGGAGGAAGGAGAGGAGGACGACGCCATGGAACTCACTGTGGTACCCAACCTAGACTTTTTATTTTTCGTCTTTTCTGTCCTTTCATTTTCTCTCCTGTCATTGTTTGTTCCCAAAAAAGAGAGTCGTCGGCAGTCCAGGGGTTGTAAAAGTGCACGTGATTTGGATTTACAAGGTCAATTAAGGGACAGTAACTGCTGTGAGCTTACGTACTGTAGAATCAGATGAGTCAGAATAAGAGGGCCTTCGTTTTACTGTCACCAACTCATGCACCTACCATGTCCCGAAAAGCACACGTTCTACCTTAACTGTTTCCCTGCTTTAAAGCCTTCGCCTGTTGCCCCCTTTGAACAGCATTTTTCTGGTAAACACTGCCTTCCTGGCAAAGAACTGAAGGTCCATCCTGCAGGAGCCATTCATAAATCCACAAAGGGCATAAGATTAGAAAGTGACACACAGTAGTATGAGAGTGCAGTTTACCTCCTGCCCTCTGCACAAACAAAGGAACTTAAACCGGAATACAGGCAACACCCACACAGGGTTAAATATAGGTGCTGCCCTCAGCCTCGCTGCTGCACAGAGACGCTGTCACATCACAACCTCTGATGGAGTGAATTATTTAAGGTCGTGCATTGTTCTGTTGCTATACTGTGACCCTTAATTAAAGGCAGACAGTCTCCTGTACACCAGGGACCCACAGTAATGGAAGACCCTTGAAATACTCGTGCTAACAAGCTGCTGTGACAAGACAAATGTGTTGAACATGGATGTGTTTTTCTCTCCACGAAAATTAATGTCTGCACATTTATCCCTTCCTGTCCTAATGTCAACAGTTAGTGTGATGACTTCCAAATTTACTGAGGTGAATAACTTGGCACCGGTGTCGTTACTGTGCAGTTTTTCAATGACTGATCTTTCCAGACATCTTGTGAATCAAACATTGTAGCTGTTTTTGGATTAAGTTATCTGTAGGTGCTGCTAACTGTTTGCTACACAGCTGTTTCAGTCTGGATTATTTATGGGAAATATTCAAATCAATTTAAGTATCAAAATATGTTACCATTTGTACTTACTGTAAATGGCTGACTGAGTCCAAACATCATATGTCTCATCTGGGTTTAGTTAACTATAATATCATTCCAGCTGTCTCTTCCAGCACTCTTGCACACACTCAGCAACATTTTGACACATACAGTTACAAGACCCTGAAAGCCAGCCAAGCAGTTATCTGTTTATCTCTTCCTATATATCACACACAGCCGGGCCGAGATGTTTGCTGAGACATTAGGAGGGCTGAACCTGACCATAAAGATGTCTGATGGTATTGTTTACCTCTGGTGGAAGACTGCGGAGAGAGATATTTTAAGAAGCAGAATTGCTCAGTTTGACAGATGGCTGTGCACATAATTCTGAAATAACATCTTCAGTGGTGTTTATAATTACAGAGCATAGAATTCCCATGTCTAACACACGTCTGGAACCTTTCTGTAATTAGATTTCAAATTGTGGAAATTGCCTCTTTCTGTAAATTTATGTAATTGCTGCAGAAACTCTGCCCTTTCAGTCTGGTTGCTGATGTTTTAGGGCATATTGGTCAATAATTTAGTCAGTGGTAATAATTTCTTTGATGGTTTAAGATTGTTTTTATTCATTTTTATTGGTGTGTTTGTTAGAGTTAAGTTGTTTTTAGGCTGCTTCTCAGATGTGATCTTAAATTTGATTTCTTATTGGTAATTTTATTTGGGATGTTGCACCTTTTCCTCAAGAATCAAATATAATTCTTAGTAGTAGTGCCATTAAAAACGCTCGGTCTGTGGTTGTTGCACAGGCTTTTAGCCTCTTGCCTATAACAGATTTAATAGGTCATCTCAGCTTTAGTAAAAAGTAGCAGTCTAAGCAGGAATAACTGCATTCCTACTAAAGCAAAGGTTAAGATCACACTGAAGATGGGGACATTGACTGAGATATAATTGCATATTATTGTCTGCTACAACATACAGTATCTGCTCTGTTACTTGTTCTGTGTCCTGTATAGTTTACATTGTTTGATTTCATGATGCTGCCAATCTAGTTTTGCATTCATTCAACCCATGTAGGTCGATATTTTCTTTCAATACAGCCAAGTCTTGCATGAAGCATTAACAGTAGCATTCATAGGCAGAGCAGTTGGTCGCACTGAGCAAGACAGGAGCCTGCTGCATAACACAAGAGCCACATTAGCTTTCCTGCTTAAAAAAAAGAGCATTTCTCATATTTCTCCACTTACTTATTCTCTTCTTTTTTAATAATAAAAAAATATATACAATACATTCAAAAATATGCTGACTCTATGTATTACAACAGAAATGGAAGACTGAATGTGATTTTAGTTGGAGTTAAACATTTGGGAGATCACGAGTGACTTAAAAACATCACTTGTTTTGTCACATCTGCGCATAACAATCATTCTCTAAACCTTCCTTATCTCTTTAAGTCTCCAGAAAAGGAGCCATGCCAGACCAGTCAGACCAGTTTGGAAGGAGACCAGTCTCCGGACACCCCAAGCCCCACCACGCCCTCTCCAACCACACCAATACCTCTACCCAGGAAGGGTCTCCAGCCAGATGCACCCGCA
The DNA here is from genome assembly GCF_011397635.1 of Epinephelus fuscoguttatus. Taxonomy (NCBI): domain Eukaryota; kingdom Metazoa; phylum Chordata; class Actinopteri; order Perciformes; family Serranidae; genus Epinephelus; species Epinephelus fuscoguttatus. The sequence continues at coordinate 35,165,763 of NC_064763.1, read as the reverse complement.
GAGGAGCAGCCAGGTGCCGTCATGGTGGTCCCTGTTCCCCTGCCACGGCAGAACCTCCCTCCAAAGGATCCAGAGGAGCTGGGCGACAAACTGGCCGATGACGTCACTCTTGAGTCTGAGAAATCTGAGAGCGAGGCCTCAACCAAGACCTCCAGCACAGATTCAGGCATTGAGGATGGGAAGACTACTCCCACACTGGAGGAAAAGGTGCTCTTTGAAATTTAGATGTAGAAAATGACATAGTATTACATGTGGTGTATTCAGTAATGATACTAACATTCATTTTCAGGTTGCTGTGGGGACCCCAGAGACAGAACAGCCCCCATCCCTCCAGCCCGAGGCATCTGAGGAACATGTTGATATCATCATAGACTCAACAGAACCAGAGGGGCCCAAGGTCGTGGTGACAGAGGAGGAGAGCAGCACTGTGGCTAACGGAGGCTTACCAACCCCGAGCCAAAGTCCCATTGTCACCCCTACACCCACTCCGGCTCCATCTATTGCTCCCACCCCAGTGCCTACACCCCGTTCAGAGCCGAATGGTAGCCTAACCAAGAATACCCCAGAGCGGACATCGATGGGAGGAAGCGCTGAAGCTGTCTCGCCTTATATCAATGGAGGAATTATCAACAGCCGGTCCTCTTATTCAGGCAGCATGGCATCAGAGAGCATGGATTTGTCGATCAGCAAGGAGGCCATCTTAATGTCTTCAAGGGTGAGTCAGCGTGAAGCCAAACTCTCTCTACTTGAAACAGCCTGACATGTCCTGTATGAGTATCCCTTCCTTATTTAAATGCTGAGATGAATGATTTATTCACTGAAGTGTTTGAGCGGAGAACATGACTTTAAGGTGAAATAGAGCAGTATTGAAGCAGCTCAGTGCCTCTGTAGGAAAACCCCTCCTTGGAAAAACTATTTCTCGGCACCCACAGAGGAACTGAAACTGCATTGTGTTGTGTTTTGGGGTGTGGGTGTTAAGCAGCTGAAACAGAGGATAGCCTGTCTTCCATTAGGATTGCACCATACATTGCTTTTAGGGAGGATACAGAGCATGATACTAGTTAATGCCTGAGTTTTTCTTTTCAATTGGTTATGATAATTATGGATTTATGTGGTGCAACCAGCTGAATTATTGACAGACACTTGTATATTAAAGGACCTCTGTGGAGGGTTAAAACTAAATCTCCAACACGCCATTGTAAAAACAGAAAACACGCTTCCTTTCTTACCTCGTGACAGTGCATTTTGACATAATCTAATAAAAAAAAAAAAAAAGGAGATGGAGGGTTCAACATCACCAAATTTGTGACTCGCCTGACAGTCCCAGTGAGGGAGGAGAGGTTAGGAAGCTAGAGGAGAGAAAAGAGACACCATTTTATCGTTTATCGCCCAGCCTTTCTGAAGCAAAATATGCAACATTTTCCATTCATGGCGACCAACAGTGCCCTTTGTGTGGGCACAGTTCAGCATTCACCAGCGCAAATGGAAGTTTCTATGCAGCTCATTGTCACTCTGCTGCTTCTGGAGGCTTACGGAGCGACCATGATTGAAATCCTATTGACTGCGCATGGAGTCCTGTCTGTTTGTGGCATGTTAAGTTTTTCCAGAACACATTATTCAGCAGCAGCAGCAGCAGTCTGCAGTGAGAGTGATGAATGGGCTATCTTTGTTATTTGGACAGGAGGACGCTCACATTCGTGTGTGTGTGTGATTGAGAGCATCAGTGTGTGCATGTGCTCATGAATTGATCTGTGTTTGGTTTTGTGAATGACAAGCGGTGGGAAGTTAGAGCCTCAAACACAAACAGCGCCGCTCGGCTACAGAGTGACCCGCATGTCCTGCGTTTATAGCGCCAGTGTGTTCTTAATAACACACTCAAACACAAAAGCACATGGATTTATTGCTATTGTAAATGTGTCAGCTTTGTGGAAAGGGAATCAACAGTACAGAACGGTGCAAAAGTAGCATCCAGTGGCTCGTATGTTGTCTGTTTGCTCAGCTGTAGAGGGCTGTGGACAGCAGTTTGCGCAAACCAAAATTAATTCCCACTTTTAGATTCAGTTTCCTCCTCTCCTCTCCTCTCCTCTCCTCTCCTCTTATACAAACTATTTTTAAAACAGGAAATGACATCACCAAGGCTTTGAGCTACCCAGTGTTTGCAGAGTAAACCCTGCCATATCAGTCTTGTAAATATTGCCTGTGAAAGCTGATTTAGATATGGGGAAACATACTTTGTTAGCCATAACAATTTTGTCTGTTATTAAACATTTAATGTATTATGTATCATGGCCTCCCAAGACATTGTTAGACTGGCCGGTGTTGTCTTGCTCCTGCCTCCAAAATGTTTCAACTTTGATCTGGGAGCAAAGAAAGGAGGTCATGGGCCTGTTCTTGGGCCCATGATTAAAACTAGATTGCTTGTGTTTGCTTAAAACCTTGATTCTCCAAAATGTGACTGTTTCAGGAAAATTGTTGACCTCGTTGCAAGTTTGGAAACGAGTCAAACTCTATTGTCAAAGCAGCCAGATGAACTGTAGATGAAGTAGACGTTCATCTAGCATTGTTAAAAGAAGTCACATTGTGTCATAGTTACGGGATGAGGTTACTACCCGCATGGCGCTCCCCATTACAGTGACAGATGGAGCATCTTGCTGCTTGTTACAGTAGAACCAGATTGACAGGAATATTAATGCCTTTGTCAACACACACACACACACACACACACACACACACACACAGCTGCCTCTCCTTCCACCAGATAAAAAGAGTCACAAAGGCACGCATATTTTAAGGGGAAGTCCGCTGTTTTTATACATCAAAGTCTGTTTACAAGTCTTTTGGGGGCTGCTACTGCATATGGGGGAAAAAGTTGTATAAAGCCTTTTATGGCTCCAGAGGGAGGCTTGAAATCTGATAAATGGCCTCAGGTGATGTCACTCGAGTCAGCGATGGTTGGGGCTGAAGATTGAAAGTGGAAAAAAATCAGTTTGTGTGGAGTTAAAAAGTAGTTTCACCCTAGTACTTGATGTCTCTAAACTGCTAGACAGGGTTTCTGCAGTTCCTTAAAACATCTTATAATGTATTTATTTTAAATATTATAAATATTAGGCCTTAAAAAGTCACTAAATAGTCTTAAATTTGAATTTGCTTCAATCATTTTATCTAATTTTATTCATCCATCTATCTGAAAAAATGTTACAGTTCTTAATAATACCATCTTTTCACTTTGCCACTTCTTACCTGCTGGCAAAATGTACATTAACCTAACTTTAATAAGTATATGCTTATATAAAACCTACCTCTGCATGGGACTACACACCTTACAAAGGTCTTAAAAGGCATTTAATTTAAGTGTCTGATACCTGTAGACACCTTGTTTGAATAACCACCCATCAGAGTTTCAGTGCGCTCTCCAACACATGCCGTGATACATGTACTCTTGTACTTGGGGTCTGATTCAAGCCATCCTTTTTTTGTCTGACCTTTGTTCCCCTCTGTCTGCCTCTCAGCCCTACTCGAGTAAGACTCTGAAGCGAACCAGGAAGTTTGTTGTCGACGGCGTGGAGGTGAGCGTGACCACCTCCAAGATTATCAGGGATGATGAGAAGAAAGATGAGGAAATGAGATTCTTGAGGTATGTGAATGACTCCATCCGTCTACATAACACACATTCAGTTTCTGTCTTCATTCTTTGTGAATTAGAGCCATGAACTCTGCTGTCTGTTTATTCCTGTCAGTACAGTGTACAGTAGAGTAGCTTGTTGGATGCTGCTTTTATACACAATTATCTCTTTTAAATTTGTCTTTTGACATGTGAGGTCACTATACTTGATTTTTAGTTCTTTTTAATTTGGTCTCACTGCCTGTCTTGGCCTGGTCTTCCTTGAAAAAGGGATTCTTAATCCAAATGGGACTCTCCTGGTTAAGTAAAGGTTAAAGAAAAAGCATACTATTTCAGGCATCCTCAGTCTCAGGCTTTTGCCTCTTGAGATTTGAGTTTATAAATACACAGACTGTCATGGAAAAAGACTCATTTAGGTACTTCTCTCTTTATATATATCTGTGGTTTGAGAGAAAAATAAAATGTCTCTGGAGTCAATTTTAGATCAGGGTGAAGGTTGGGTTAGCTGTATTTGGTGTTGGGAGTCTGCATGTTCAGATACAATGATCGATAGTTTTATTTTTGTTGTCCAGTAATTTGCACAGTGACAACAGTCTTGTCACTGCACTACCCTTTAGAAGCCCTAAGGAGTTCCTGAATCCTGGTGCATTACTCATGCCATCTAGTGGTACAAATATGTCATTGCATGTCTCACTGCAGTAATACCAACAGACTTTGGTCTCATTGTTACAAGCACACTGACATGGCCCTTCAGAGGCTGAGAGGAAAAGGATTTCTGATATTTTAAAACAAGTAATTAATAAACTATATTCACTTCTGAAAAGTTGTTAAACTCACACACTAAAGCTGTATATATCGTAAATGTGTGTGTTCAGACGTCAGGAGCTGCGTGAGCTCCGTTTACTGCAGAAGGAAGAGCAGCGCGCTCAGGCCGGACTAAACGCCAAACTGGAAACACAGAGAGACCAGATGCAGAGACGTTTCGACCAGGAGATGAATGTAAGTCACCGTTTACCTTACTGCATTTAATTTTTTTTGTTCATGGAATGATTGGGAGGAGATGGATGTAATGTGGCAGGTATGATACAAAGCTCTGTAGGGCTGTTTCTTTATTCACCAAAGCTTACACTAATTTTGTTTTCTCTCATTTTGTCCCAGGCTAAGAAGAAACACTATGATGCAGAGCTGGAGAACCTGGAAAAGCACCAGAAGCAGACTATTGAGAAGATGGAAGCAGACCACCATATTAAACTCAAAGAAGAGACTAAACGCATCAAATCAGAGCAGGAACGCGACTACCACAGGTTCCAGGATCAGTTAAAGCACAAGAAAAAGGAGGTATGTTTGAGATAAGGATGTGGGAAGGGAATGACAACAGGTCAAAGAAAGCTTTTTGTACACGGGATGATAGTTTTCTTCGTTCTCACATACCTTGCTTGCTTCCTTGTGTGTCCACTGTGTTTAAGTGTTGTGTTAGACTCAGTGAATACAGCTGAAGTTTGCCTCCTTTTGATACACTTAGGTAAAACACTCTGTTGATAAGCTGCCCAGAAGTCAGCGTAAAGAATCCTTGAAGCAGATGATGAATTCCTTTCAAGAAAAAAAGACAAGAGAAGTAAGTTGTTTCCTCGACAGTCATTTGTGTTCACTGTGTTGTCATGAGTACTTCACTGAACTGGTTTGGACAAAAAATTAAATATTAGGACATTCATGAGAACATATCACCTACAATAATTTTTAGGAGGAGAAATTCTTGGCAGCCCAGAAGAACTACCTTGACACAACACTGAAGAGAATCATCTCCAACAACAAGAGAGAGATTGCAGAGATGGAGAGGGAATGCCTGAACAGGAAACACCAGCTAATCAGAGGTACGGTATCTGTTAAGCAAAGGTTAATTCAATTCAAATGCATTGCCTGATCAAATGACCCCTAAGCCTTGTTGTTCGAAGCCCAACCCTGGTGTACTGAGATGTTACAGTGTTGACATAATGCGTTCAATATCTTTGTAATTTCTTGTGTGACCTCTTTGCTTTGATCAGAGCGTGAGGCCACGATATGGGACATGGAGGAGAAGAATCTGTATGAGCGACACCAGTTATTTAAGCAGCAACTGAAAGACCAGTACTTCCTCCAGAGGCATCAGCTCCTCAAGAAGCACGAGAAGGTAAATCAGAGCATTTACAGCTACTCTCGTCACAATATGTTTGCACCCACCATTCTACACCCGTTTAGCTTTGGTAGCAAGTACATGTCAATACAAGTCTTCAATCAGAAATTACATGTTCATTGTAAAATGTTTAGCAATCCAGCAGTTAGCCTGCATCACTCAGAGCTTCCATCTGTGTCAGTTACTTTACATGGTCTCCCCTGCATACACATGAAATGAATGTGCCAATGTGTGTATTTCCTGTGCCACCACAGGAGCAGGAACAGATGCAGTGCTACAATCAGCGCATGATTGAGATTCTAAAAGGTCGGCAGCAGGTGGAGAAGAGCCGGCTGCCCAAGATTCAGCGCAGCGAGGCCAAGACCCGCATGGCCATGTTCAAGAAGAGCCTCCGCATCAACTCAACGGGCAGCTCCTCGGAGGACAGAGAGAAGATCAAACAGGTAAAGGGTAGCGAGGGTTTCGTCACCACCATGTTCAAGCACTGAGTTGATCGTTATGTGACTCACTCCCCGTTGTCGCTCTTCAGTTTTCTCAGCAGGAGGAAAAGCGGCAGAAGGCAGAGAGGCTGCATCAGCAGCAGAAACACGAGAACCAGATGAGGGAGATGACCGGCCAGTGTGAAAGCAATGTCAGAGAGCTGCAGCAGCTACAGGTGAGTGAGGGGCAACACTTTCTCATCTTTATACTGTGGATCTTGTCACAGCATGGAAGTTTCCAAAGCAGTGCAGTCTGTAGGATGTTCTGGATAAACAGGCTGTAATTGTTAACAAGAGCTTGTTTTGTGCTTCAGAATGAAAAATGTCACCTGTTGGTTGAGAATGAGACTCAGAGGCTCAAACATCTGGATGAACATCACAACACGCTGCTGAAGGAGTGGAGGGATATGCTGAAACCCAGAAAGAAGGTGCGCTCCCTGTCACAGTGTTATTATGTGTTATATGCATGGCTCTAACACACAGAACTACACTCATTATGTTTATGTGTCACATAAAAGAAGGTGAGAACAAAGATATGCTGCTCTTTAAATGGTTAAGTAATCAAACTAGGAGTTGAACATTTTGGGAAACATGCTAAGAGCTCTACACTATATTTAGAGTGTATCTGTGATATAGAGGCTGTCTGCACATGGTTGTTAACATGTAGAGAGCTGAGCCAGCAGCTAACAGTCCTAACAACAACAACAGGAAGTATTTACCACTTCCCTTCCACAATGACACCATCCTGATATCAGCGGTAACCTCTGTATGAATGCAGTGCAGAGTGACGGAGAGTAGCTGGGGACTCACATTCACTTAAATGCATGCATGGCTGAACTGTCTACCACAACAGCTAATAGAGAAGCTCAGATTACCACGGGCAGAGAGATAGCATGACTTCATTCTCAGCTCAGGACACCATTACCTACTATATCTTTACATAGCAAATACTGGTTTGCTACTGTATTAATGCTCTGAATATTGTATGGAGCTCCTTAAAGTAAGGAACTAGAGCCAGAAGGTGTTTAGCTGGGTTTAGCATAAAGAGTGGCAGCAAGGGGAAACAGCTAGCTTCTTCTCAAAGTTTAAGAATATGCGTCGAACACAAACAACGGGGGTTATATGCTTCACAATTTCTTGGCAGAGGCCGGGGTCAGTGACTCCTGGACTCTTGTTTTTATGCTAATCTAAATCTAAACTAAGATCACCTCATCTTCTTAGCAAGGAAGCAAATAAGTATATTTCCCAAGATTTCAACATTTTATACAAGAACTTGAGAACAAAAGTACGGAAGTGTATTGCATTCACTCGACAAATAAAAAAAGTCCTGTTTTTCTGAGTAATTTTTTCTGTTTTTCGGAGTAATTTATTTATTTTTCTTTCTTTTTTTTTTTCTTTTTCTTTTTTTCCCTTGTGGTAATTTTTTTCTGTTTTTCGTGGTAATTTTTTGCCTGAATGAGGAGACGAGATACTATCTCACGAGAAGCTCCTACCTGGCACCTGCAAGTGACCCTGCATCCATGGTGACTCCTGCTCATGGATGTATTTTGCATCCGTGCTCCTGCTCCTAGACAATTTCAACTACGGGATCAATAAGGGTAAGGCACGTAATTAGTTACACAGAGGGTATGATAATCTAGCTATGTTTTGGACTGCATCCTTCTAGTGTAGGCCTATCGCTCAGTGTAACAGGTTAGGTTAGTAAGGGGTTGTAACAACGTTAGCTGACAACTGAAATCACGCCCATACATGTTTGTCAGCTAACACTGTTAGAACCTGTTACTAACCTAACCTGTTACACTGAGCGATAGGCCTACACTAGAAAGATGCAGTCCAAAACATAGCTAGATTATCATACCGTGCGTGTAACTAATTGAGTGCCAGGTGGGAGCTTCTCGCGAGATTTTGAAGTATCTCGTCTCTTCATTCAGGAAAAAAAAAATTACCACAACAAACAGAAAAAAATTACTCAGAAAAACAAGGCTTTTTTTATTTGTCAAGTGAATGCAATACGCTTCCATACAAAAGAGCAAAACGTGTCTGTTATTGTGCATTTTGGTGCTGCATGCATTTTGTATGTCCTTCATAAAACATTTCATAACATCACCATCTTTTTGGTCTACTTAGTCAACCAAATTCAATGAAGACTGCAGAACACACTGAAGCAGTGGTTCCCAACTGGTCCAGCCACAGGGTCCAGTTTTCTCCTTAGTCATTAGTTCAAGGTCCACACAGTTTAATATATTCAGCGTCATACTTGCATTTGGCCACGTTGCGCTAATTTGCTGTCTCTTTAGAGTAGCTGTCTGTTAGTCACTCACTCTGCAGCACTTCAAAATAAAAGTTCTGTGCCAGGAACTCACTAAACTTTAAAATGACGTGTGTTTTTTTGCAAACTAGTCACTTGCGGTCCATTCAGAATGGACCTGTGACCCACTTTTTGACCCCAACCCACCAGTTTGGAACCACTGCAGTAAAGAACAACGTTAGACAAGTTTACATCCCTCTGTAAGCTTGGTCAGTTAATCTCACTGCATCCTTCTTCTCCAACCCTAGGCCCTTGAAGAGGAGCTAAACATGAAGAAGAGGGAGCAGGAGGCTTTCTTCAGGATGAGTAGTAGTGATTGCCCAAATCCAAGTTCTCCCAACAAACTCTCCAAGTTTGTGCCTTACCAGGACTCTTCCACCACGTAAAAACAACTGCTGTGACGTTGCACAATATCTCCTGGCCACTGTTAGCACCAACACACTCACATGTAAACCCACGGGCGCTACAATAGCCTGTTGCCTCAGTTTTAATTTGCTTTGCCAGTGATGGCAGCATACCTATCCCTCCATTAGGTTCCTTAAATGTTTTAGTGAATATTTATGTTTTATCTCATGTTCTCTTTTTTTTCCTTTTTTTCTTTAAAGTGTTGTAGTTTTTGGATTTATAAAAAATCCATCATGTGCTTCACTTGATTGCAAAGCATCCGATCCCATACAGCGTTTTATTTCCTTCTTCTGTTCAAGTCTGCTTCTTATTGCTCACCAGTGAAACATGAGGAGAATACGATACAGTGGCTGTGGGATGAAGATACCAAACTAATAATTAGTAAATATTAAAGAGACAAAATACTATTTGGTTGGGGATAATTTCTTTTTACATAAGGAGGAAGTATGTTTCTGTGAGAGCTGGTGAGTTGGTACATAAGCACTTTTTGTTTAATTATCAGTGCTGTCTTCCAAGTACGATGACCAAAAACACAACCAAAATTGAATAATTTACTGAGCTTTTCTTATTCTTTCCAGTTCTGTTTGCCTTGGCTCATTGACCTGTTTAGTCCGTAAGTCAAATGCATGTCTTAAAGCAGCTAAAGCAGCAACCTTATCCAGATTTATCACTGTAAATGCTAATTTAAATATTATCTCTTTTTTTAACACCCCTGGAATGAAGGATGTGCATATTATTTTGTATCTTGTTTGAAATGCGGGACAAGGCTAAAGATCGGATCAGAGTTTAATAGTTTCTTTTACGTGATTACTTAGAAATGAGGTTTTAACAGACAAGGAAAGACTCATTGTTATTCACATAGCTTGCTATGACATATTTTTTTTTCTGTTGTATTTTTACTGTAGATTCAATCACACTGGATGGGAACTGACGAAGCCAAAGCAAAATACTGTTGTTCTTTGAAAGATGTGAGATAGGGGATTTAAATCTGAATTTAAAAAATTGTATTAAGTGTATAATTGTTATACTGTGTGCAGTAAATGCACTGCCTGCTAACCAAAGTGCAATATTACATGTATGTCTTTGCTAAGCATAAAGAGGTTTATTTTTCTTAATCTTTGCCTTCCTTTGCACTGAGAGGGGGAATAATATGAAGAGTTGAACTCCAAAAACAGATCTGTCAACATTTTGAAAGAAATGGCATTGCGTAAAAATCATTCTATCTTTATAATCTTGAGTACTTGGGTAACAGATTCATGTTTCAAATGCTGAGCTGATTTTGGAACGTAACTCTTCATGTCATTTTTAAGGGAGTGCAACAATCCAGCCTGTGAGATATGTCTAGATGTTAAACCTTAAACTGAAAACTAAAGTTTGCAGCTGAGGAACTTGTTGCCTTTTTGAGTGAGCTTCTTTTAGAGCAGTTTGGCCTGCAGGTTTACGTTAAACCAGGTCAGCAATCAGGTACAGCTTAATCTTTCTCTCCCTCTCACAGTCTCTCAGAAGTATTTACGTTTGTTGTAAAATTGATCTTGTCTGTCATGTTTAATGGCTCTATGTAGGCCTCTCTGCCTCAGTTTACATGACATCCTATGTATGGAGGGGTTGTAAGTGTGAATGAAACTGTATCAGAAGGAACCACTGTTGTAAATAACTTAATAAAGGCAGATTTTCTAATTAGTGGATTGCAGTGGAGGCTCTTATTCCTGTAATAGTATCATTAATACCATCAGCATGGTCATTCTGAATGTGGAAGACTAAGCTGAGAGAAAAGTTGGACATTTAATAGAAGGCACGAGAAGGATCACCTGTTTTAAAACCCAATCACCATTTTGAGTTCTAATATCAGCAACACACTTTATTTACAATGACTATACATTGATTATTAGTATAGTAAAAAAAAAAATCTCATAGTAACATAAAACATTTCAAGACAACAGCATGTTATAAAAAAAGTCAAAGTATCAGTATCAAGTTTACAGTATTGAGTCATAAAAATGTAATTAAAATGTTACAGTATAGCATAGGTTAAAAATATTATCGTATGTCAAAGGAAGTCTTACAAATGTGATGTTATAGTATGTCACCAAAAGGTCATAGAACACCATGCCATAAAAACTTTATATTATGTCATAAAAAAGCCATAGTATTGTGTGACAGTATAATATGCAATAAAAAAATACATTATAGTTTGTCATAAAAACGCGATTGCATAGTATGTCACAAAAAATGTTAAAGTACGGTGTGCTACAAGAAATGTTATGTAAATTATGTTTTAAGAAATGCCATAAAACATTAATCTTATAGTATGCCATACAAAAGTGTGGCAAATGGGACAAAAAAATCATAGTTATGCTAAAGACATATCCATGCTATACTGTAAAATGACATAAAGAGTTATAGTGTATTTTGAGATTGAAAATAGTGTAATATGCCATAAAATATTCTGTACTAAAGTAAACCTTAAAAGTAAGTCGCAAAGACATCCTAATAATATAGTATGCCATAAATTGTCATACCATATAGTCGTCCAAAATCATGAAAAAAAGTCATAGTATAGTTTGTCATCCACAATCATGAAAAAACGTCATAGTATGGTATGTTGTTCAAAATCATGAAAAAAAAGTCATAATATAGTATGTTGCTCAAAATCATGAAAAAAGTCAGAGTATAGTATGTCATCCAAAATCATGAAAAAATGTCATAGTATAGTATGTTGTTCAAAATAATGAAAAAACGTCATAGTATAGTATGTTGTTCAAAATAATGAAAAAACGTCATAGTATAGTATGTTGTTCAAAATAATGAAAAAAGTCATAGTATAGTATGTTGTTCAAAATAATGAAAAAACGTCATAGTATAGTATGTTGTTCAAAATAGTGAAAAAAGTCATAGTATAGTATGTTGTTCAAAATCATGAAAAAAAGTCATAGTATAGTATGTTGTTCAAAATCATGAAAAAAAGTCACAGTGTAGTATGTTTTGTTCAAAATAGTGAAAAAAGTCATAGTATAGTATGTTGTTCAAAATAATGAAAAAAAGTCATAGTATAGTATGTTGTTCAAAATAATGAAAAAAAGTCATAGTATAGTATGTTGTTCAAAATCATGAAAAAAAGTCATAGTATAGTATGTTGTTCAAAATCATGAAAAAAAGTCATAGTATAGTATGTTGTTCAAAATAATGAAAAAAAGTCAGAGTATAGTATGTCGTCCAAAATCATGAAAAAACTTCATAGTATAGTATGTTGTTCAAAATAATGAAAAAAAGTCAGAGTATAGTATGTCATCCAAAATCACGAAAAAATGTCATAGTATACTATGTTGTTCAAAATAGTGAAAAAAGTCATAGTACAGTATGTTGTTCAAAATAATGAAAAAAAGTCATAGTATAGTATGTTGTCCAAAATCATGAAAAAACGTCAGAGTATAGTATGTTGTTCAAAATCATGAAAAAAAGTCACAGTATAGTATGTTTTGTTCAAAATAGTGAAAAAAGTCATAGTATAGTGTGTGGTCCAAAATCATGACAAAACGTCATAGTATAGTATGATGTCCAAAATCATGAAAAAATGTCATAGTATAGTATGTTGTTCAAAATAGTGAAAAAAGTCATAGTATAGTATGTTGTTCAAAATCATGAAAAAAAGTCATAGTATAGTATGTCGTCCGAAATCATGAAAAAAAGTCATAGTATAGTATGATGTCCAAAATCATGAAAAAATGTCATAGTATAGTATGTTGTTCAAAATAATGAAAAAAGTCATAGTATAGTATGTTGTTCAAAATCATGAAAAAAAGTCATAGCATAGTATGTCGTCCAAAATAATGAAAAAAAGTTATAGCATAGTATGCCAAAATTACTTTAAATTTACTTTTTTTTATTATTTATTATTTTTTTCTCAGTTCAATCGGGATAAAACCCACAACCTCAGTCTCTGGATCCATCGATATTGTATGTAAATTATTGTTTAAATTCATGTTCACTGGCTAGGAGTATTTTTTTTTCACTGCCTTTGCTGAGAATTCACTTGTTCCTTTGTGCCCCCATGGGCAGGAGCATGTGAATCACACCACCTGTGTGCGTGATGTAGACATAACAAGGACCGACTGGTAAAAAACGCAGCTCCATAATGCTACTCGTTGTCAAAAAACTCTACAGGGTACCTAACGATAAACATATTGAGTGAAAAAATTAAAAACAAACAAAAAAGTAAAAGATAAATAACAAACATTTTGGGGGGATCTTAAGATACCAATTCAGACACAGTAAGACAGCTGAACTGAAAAATTTTAAACTTTTATTGAATTAAGTAAAAGAAGACACAATGTAATGAAAAATACATAGCAAAAAAAGTAAATAAGATTACAATACTGAAATGATGACACCATCAACCCATACATTTGCCTTACATTGTACTGTAGCTTCCTTCTTTTTCTCCTCAATTATACAATTTCTTCTTAGTAGTTGGTAACATTCTGTCCTTTCTTTATAAAACATAGGTGGAAGGTGGAATAATATAGCGACTAGAAGCAGAGTTACAGCTTGTAGCCTTGTCTGATTGTTTAGAGAACCATGAATGTACAGTACATTTTTATGTTCCAATTTTGCTTATCAACTGTTTTGTAAACCTAACGCTTCATTCAAAAAATGAATAGTAGACAACAATTTCTGGACCACTTGGTGTGACAATAGCAGCCAGTTGTTTCACATACTTTTCTTGAGTGACTTTTTGTATCTCGACAGACACAGAAACAAAAATGACACAACCCTCTGTATTTCCCCATAACCCAACAAACACAGCTCCTTCTTGGCTCTTTCTTCCTCTAATCCCTTCATCAGTACAGAGTTAAAGACCTTACAGATGGACCATCAAAGAAAAAGTGACAACAGCTATGATAAGCCTCTCATTTCTGTACAATAAAAAATAATTTGCTATACTGACCATGCTTGAGACCAGTCAAGCATTTATGTAAAACATTATTTTTATACAATGGTCGTCCTTTCGCTGTTATTTGAGCACCAAACCTCGGTTATGAACAGACTGTACACTTACAATACTGTAAATCATTGCACAAATCATGTAATCACTTATTTCTTAGGTCAGACATCTGGTACAGACAGATGTGCTCTGCAAGTCACATTTCACTTATTGTTTGGGTGTAACATAACATAATCATGTTAAAATACTTTGACAGAGAGCTTCTTTTCAACTTGTCAGTCTCATCTTTACATTAGTGGATTTTTTTTTTTTTTTTTTTTTTTTTACAGTGAATATAGAAAAAGAACATTGCTAATACAAATGGCAAACTAAAAAAACAATGCACTCTGGCTTCCTTCAGCATGTGCAAACCCCAAAGTGATCTCATATGAAATGACTGAAAAAGTGCACACCTTTACAAGTCACTGCAACATGAATTATGCAGTCCACGATGAAAAGCATTACAACAGCACAAAAACGAATATGCATGTTTCTTGTATAACAAACAGCACTTCTACTTGGCAAAGACATCTCTTTTAGTAATTGCTAATAGCACTTGAGAGCCCAGATGTAGTCACTGAACTCCCCCAGTGAGTTCATGTGCAGCCTTTATTTAAGGGATATATGATTTTTTTTTTTTTTTTGTCTACTGCTGGATTTGAACAACTAGTGTTTTCTCCTGGGATGTAGATTTTTAGTCAAAGGTTTTTTAATTTCCAACAAGGACTATGCCTACAGTTGCATACAGTATATTAAGCACTGAAGCACTTTGCATATAATATAGAGGCACCATATCATAGAAGGCATGGGTGGAGATACATTTACTGCTGCTCTAGCGTCTAGCCTATTTATTGGCAAGACTGACAAAGGCTGAGACTAGCATATGGCAACAAAAGCAACTTACTTTCTTTTAAATGTAAAACGACGATAAAAACAAAAGTAAACATCACAAGACCCAACAAGGTCATGTGTTATTGCTGGTTCAGTTTAGGTAGAATTTTTTTTTATCAAAATGCAACATAACAAAAACATGTCACTTTAAAAAAACGAAAGGTACCTATAAATTAAAAAAAGATGCTAATAAGCTACAAAGTAGTGATATTTTGTTCATTTAAATCATTAGTTTGTTTATTTATTCATATGGCAGCACACTAAGGTTTCTTGCTCAGGTAATTTGAGGGAATCCAGCTCTCAACATCTTGTCCTACATTTTTACAGAACCACCAGCCACTGCTGTTTTTTTCCAGAACCTCAAACACCGTACCCACCTTGAAGCTGGATGTTTGGTCATCCCCTTCAAAGTCCGCCACAGCTAGATACAGCTCATCCTTACTGGGCTCCATGAGTAAAGGTGGAAGCTTGTCCTTTGGCGGCCCCGGCTTCTCACTCTTCACCTGGGGCTTGGGAGGAATTGGGACTTTATTCATTTTGGGCTCTTCTTTCTCTTTGCTTGGAGGTGCCTGAGCAAATGCTTTGGGTTTAGGGGGAGGGGGTCTGCTGAGTTGAGGTGCCGGGCCCTTGGGAGGGTCCTGGATTTCTCTTAGAGGGGCTGGAGCTTTGGGCTCAGTCGGGCTGGATGGGTCGGTCTTCTTGGGAGGAGGAGGTCTCCTCGGAACCATGGCAGGGGGTCTCTGTGGGGGATCCTTGTGGGGGGGCACTGCTGGTTTTGCAGGGGGTGATGAGCTCTCCTGGCTATGACCATTCATGTGTTTTAGGGGAAGTTTTGGCTCGTCGCAGTGCTTACCATTGTTGAGAGTAGGGATATGAATTGGGGGGGAACTAGAGGGGCCACTGGGATGGGAACTATTTACTGTGGTGTCATTTTGATGGTTCACCTCAGCTGACGCAGAGCCAGGATCCGCAGGTTTCGATGGCCTCAGCTTGCTTCTCAGGTTGGTGATGTCTAGTTTGTTCTCAGCCGGAGGATCTGGCTTTGCAGCTGGGGCAGGTTTAGGTCGGATCACTGGCTTCGGCTTCATGAACACTGCTGGACCAGCTACCTCTGGTTTCTCCTCCTGCACCTCTGCTTTGGGTTTTGGTGGCTGTTTAGGTACGGGTTTCAGATTAAACTTCTTCACCTCTTTGGCAGAGATCTTGTGGCCACATTCAAGACCCATCTCATTTCGGAGGTGAAGAGCTTTGCTCTTATCTTCTTTCTTGGTCTCTGGTGGTTTGTCCTGTTTGAAGGGGGGTGCTTTGGGTGTAACCAGTGGCATTATGACCCCAGGAGCTGGGGGCTTTGGAGGCAAAGGTTTGGAATGATCAACCCTCACTTTCTCGGATACCTCCAATTCAAAGCTCTTATTAATGGACTCCCTTCGTGGTGGCAGAGCTGGTTTCTCTTCAGCTGGAGGGGCGGCTGGGGCTGGTGGTAAAGGCCCAGTCTTGCTGGCACCGGACTTCCAATCTCTCAGCTTAGGCCGGGCACAGGAGTCAGGGGCTGTGGTTGGCTCATCTGGTAAAGGCTTGGACCAGCTGTCGTCTGTGCCTGAAGAACCACCGTCTTCAAGTCTCAGCTTCTCCATCTCATTGGGCAGAGGGGCAAGGAAATTAGGTCGCAGGGCATTACTGGTCTTCTTGTACTTGTCGATAAAGGTGGCAGGGGCCCAGCCCTCTTTGTCATCTATCTGGATGTACCACCAACCACCACTATTCTTCTCGATCACCTGGTGGGTTAAAAACAAACAACAAAAAAAGGAGTCATTGTATTTTACTTTTAATCTTCAAATTGAATGATGCAAGTAAATAAAAAGACAAATCTACAAATCTTTACTCAAACAAAAAGTTTCCCTACATTCTTAATTTTAGTACATCTTTGGGAAGTTCCTGACCCACCTCAACTTTGATTCCTGCTTGGAAGCTAATACCATCAGGGATGGTAGTCTGGAAGTCTGCTATGGTGTAGAACTCTTCCTCAACCTGAGGAGGTACAGGTGGCTTGGGTAGGTTTGTACCACGTGGCTGTAGAATGTGAGCAGACATAAAGATTTTGTTGAGAAAAACTGAGCTATTTTCCAAAACAGAAATCCCCACTGTGTGCGTTACAGATTTGAACTGGATCTCTTACAATGGTAAGATCTCTGCGTGGAGGAGGTCTGTGTCTTGCTCCCACTTCTGTGGAGGGAAAAGACATTATGCAATTAATAATTTTATTAAGTAATATGCTTGCATAGCAGTCGTAAAACAGTTTACTGGATTTGGAGTTCACTTACTGCTTTTGCTGTCAGAAAAAAATGAGAGTCTGTTTTCTTTTTGGCTGTTGTCTCGGTTCTCTTTGGCTGCGTTGTTTTGCTGGTTCTGTTTAGAAAACCCATCTAGGTCATTGGTGCTGGCATGAACACCAGCGCCTGCTGACTGCTTCTGGCCCTGGATGTCAGTCTTCTTCAGGTAGGAGGCTGGGGCCCAGCCCTCACGGCCCTGGTACCTGAGTGGAGAAGAGATGTACAATCAGTGGCTGAAAAAAACTGCCTGGGTAGACTTTACTGGCAGTCTGTAAAATGAAATAAGTCGGTTAAGGATTTTTTTTTCCCCAAAAATATTATGTAGGATATGATATCAATTCGTGTTTTTAAATACATGTACTTGTCTCATTAGTAAATTAAGGGTGCTTTCAGACCTCGAGTTGTCTTGCTTTGATCCGTATCAGGGACTAATTTTGTTACAAAGTTGTATAATTGCCTAGAGTTGGTTCATGTTCTCACGGCAGCATTTACAAGCGGACCAGATCAAATGCCTTGCTCGAGAAAGCTGCTCTTGATTGGTCAGAATTCCCATACGGGAAAAATCCAGGAAGTAAACAAAACGTTGAAGAAGAGCACACTTGCAAGATAAATGTGACACTTTCTAATGTCACAATGGAGGGACAACTACGCAGGCTGATTTTAGCGCTGCTCATCGTGGACTATATTGCTGTCATTGGTCATTTTAGTCAAAGCATACAGTTTGAAAATGAGGCGCGGCTCCAACTAGAAAACAATGTTTTGATGCATTGGATGTGCTGAATGTGCATATTAAGGCAGTACAGGAGGAGGTGCACATTAATAATCCTCCAGGACTGTAACATGCTCATGTTTAACCCAAACAATGTGTCATGTGACTGCAGTTGGTTCACATCCAGGTCGGAACACATTCTCACCACAAATGAACCACACCAGAGTTTGACTGTAACCGGACCGAGACCACCTCTTCAAGAAGGTCTAGGTCCGATATTTTTGGTGCACACCCAAGTGCGATTGTTGTGTTCACACCTACCCAAACAAACCGCATTTAGGGGGAAAATGAACTTGAGTTTGATTGAACCGAACCAAACAGGGCAGGTATGAAAGCACCCCAAGACTTTATAATATTTACTTTTCCAGACTTAATGTAATTGATTTTATACCTGATCTTCCACCAGCCCTCCAGGTTCTTCTGAATCACCTCGACAATCATGCCTCTCTCCAGGTCGATCTCATCCTGGTCCCTGGCCGAGTACGGGTAAATCACTGAATACTTCTCCTCTGGAGTCATAAAAAGACAACATTGTTAGATATAAGAGCATGTCTGTTTTGAAGATTACTGTGCATAGGTTCACAAAGAGTGGGGGGAGCACAAATAAATGCTGATGTAGGATAATAGCACGGGAGACAAAGCACACAGGGGCACATTTGGATTACAACTGCTTTCCTGTAACTTTAACTTTAACATTCAAACTGCAGTTAAGGTGTCAGAGTGTAGTGCTGCATTTATAAAGTGATTTAAACTTGTTAAAGGTATACAGTAAAAATGTCTGCAACCATTCAAAGAACAGGCTCAGAATCATTTCTCCATCACAATAATCCTTATATAATTTAGGATGAGAGACTATAATTGGTATAGAGGTGCATTAGTTTTACATTAGCCAACTGATTAAATGAGGCAAGGCTTGAGCAGCATCTTGTGGAGGGAGAAGATGTAAGATACACACATGTGCAACACACAAAACACACATACAACCTCCACAAATATTAACCACAAACAGGACAAACTTGTTACTGTACTAGAAATGCAGCCATGTCTACTATTCTAAGTATTATTTCAACTATTGTTCTATATTATTGGTATTATATGCAATACTACAGTGTGTTTCATGTTTTCAATGAATGATGATAAGATGATAAATCGTTTTTTAATCAATTTATCTTTTTATTCACATGGAATAAAAATACACAATCCACTTTGCATGCAAGGATTTAATTGACATGCTTGGATGTCTCATGCAACAAACATTTCATGCATACACATCAACAAACAAACATGCACACACTTGTGTATGCATGTGCACGCACGCACACGCACACACACACACACACACACACACACACACACACACATTTAGAATAGGGGGAAAAGAAAGGCGTGCGCTCCACCTTGCCCAAAGCCTGTGCTGAATAGATCCCCTAAAGTTCTGCGACGACCCACGTGCCTTGGCAGTGACCAGAATCTCCGAGGCACTGACATCCCAGCACAGTAAGTGGGGCAAAATAGGAAGTGAACATTACATATGCCATCTGGAGGATGTTTTCATCCTAAATGAAAGCATTTTCAGTATTGGTGGGCCTAGTCGAAATCAAAGCACTACACCTGGCAGGCCTGGTGCTGTTTTACCCATTTACTGACAAGATAATCCCTCTAGGTTTGTGCACATTTTAGCTGTTTTTATCAGAGTGTTACATCCATGTTGGATGGCATATTTATTTCCCTTTTTACCCCCTTTCCTGTCTCAAACCCTCTGCGCTGCCCTGACCAGTATGTTGGAGACTATTGGTGCTGTTTAAAAAGATAATCTTAACCTAAAACGTGTTAGTTTAATAGCAGGTTATAGACCACATACTTCATGGTTAATTATGATCTGTGGGGTGATGTTGGCCCTGAGCTTTGTCTTAGGACTATGTCATTAAATCACTCTCATGACTGGAAGGCTTGCAGACCTGGTACTGACGAGCATAGGGAAAACTTGGTCATACTTAATAATGTACTGGCTGAATTGCTGATTTATTATTCCTTTAGCCAAGGAGGTTATGTTAGCGGTTTTGTTTGTTTGTTTGTCAGCACGATTACGAGAATTCTACTGGCACGACTTTCATGAAAGTTGGTGGAAGAGTGTAGCATGGGTCAGGAGAGAACCCGTGAAATTGTGGAGCAGATCCATCCACTGGGCACATACACAAGTTGTTTTTCTCATTAACATTGCGAGATAGAGCATTTAGACTCGGCTGAGGTCTAGTCTAGTTTTCTTCTCTTTTTGTACTATATTTTTATACGTCTACGATAATGTCAATGCATCTGTAATTCCAGGTCTCTGAGGAATGACCTGCCCAACAAGGACAGGGCAGCCTGCTCAGTGTGCACTTTTAAACCATGTATTTCTCAGGCTGGCCAAAACTTGAATTATGGTCTGTAATTTGCATATTGGCTGGGTACTGTTCCTTACTTAGTAATGCTCCTACCATGTGCTGCACTGTATCATTACAGTATATTACCAGCATCATTCTTTGAACATCTACATTGAGTTTTTCTTTTTATTCTCACCCCAATTCATGTCACAGATGTTTTTCCCTCCCTGTGTCACCTAACATATATTTTATACATGTAACATATATAATTCAAATTTCTGTTCTTGAGGGCAACAAACATCTGCAGGATATAATGTGCATCAAAACACTCGCACGCACTGCCTATACACTAGCACTGTCACACCAACGCACAAGAATTTTTTGAAATTGCATAAAAGTTCTGTTTTACTTCTACGTGCTCTTATTATTCAAAGGTTAAGAAAACGTACACACACAGTTGGGTTTGAGAGTAAATGAAGTTTGAGTAAATGCTTGATGGGCACTTTAAATCCTAAACTTTTCCATTAGGGAATCATATCTGAAATAATAGCATCTAGGTGGAAAGTTATGTGTACCTTCTTCTCCTGGAAAAGAGAAGTCATCGGGGTCATCCTGTGCTTCAAGGCAGGTGGCAGGAACCCAGCCCTGGGCATCGTCTGAGCTGACAAACCACCACCCTAAATGAAAAGAATATAAACAATATCAAGAGAAAATTCTATTCAAGTTAAAGATTTGTGGTAATTCATTGTTGAAATGCATGATGGATATTTGTATTCTTTCAGGTTTATCTTCCAAATACTTGTTACATACAAGTCAAGTTTCCGTACAAATGTCGGTTTAATTTTAACAGACTTTGCAGAAAGTCAACAAAAGAAATTGTGAATAATTGCATGTTTCCATCCACTGCTGTAATGCACATATCAGGAGCTGGGCACATCGAGATTCATCATTTGTAGTCTGGTCTCTGGTCTGGTGTTATTAAACCATGGCAGAAGAAGAGGGTGCAACAAGAAGCCGCAATTAAAAAAGTGCCAGTCAAATCTCAAACAGCGGCTGACCCTGTGTGAACTTGTGTTTTTCATGTATTAATTTGAGGAACATTACGATTCCCACACCATCTAGTTTAGCATCTTCGTCAAAGACATCACAGCTGTCAACTGAGGCTGATGTTTCCACTACACAACAAGCAAACCAGCAACCCTTGCACAGTCTGAACTTTAGAAAACAATTCAAAGTATACTGGATGCTTGTCCCAGATATATTTCAGTGTTATCTTTCATACAATGCAAAATATCTATTGACTCGGGCTTATAAATCTGAGGCTGGGCAGCTGGCAGTGGTTGGAGAAAACTATCTTATCTGTAAATAAGAACACATCCTTGGTATCATTGTGGTGCTCTCCAAAACCACCATCCCTGCTAGATAGTGTTAGTATTAGGTTTTCATGCAGCTGCACAAGAGACTTAGCATTGAAAGCTCCCCCTTCCATCCTGACACCTCTGGTGTAACCCCATTTTTTTGGCCGGTGGAAACACCTTTAGTAGTATTTATGGCAGGGACTTGGCATTACTACAGTTGGACAGATATTTAGTAGAAAAATGCTACCATTTCAAAAACTTAAAATTCAGTTTG
The DNA here is from genome assembly GCF_011397635.1 of Epinephelus fuscoguttatus. Classification (NCBI taxonomy): domain Eukaryota; kingdom Metazoa; phylum Chordata; class Actinopteri; order Perciformes; family Serranidae; genus Epinephelus; species Epinephelus fuscoguttatus. The sequence goes on along the minus strand of NC_064763.1, from coordinate 35,143,813 downwards.
GCCTCTTGGACTCTCATTTCTTAACATATGCTCAATTATCTTCTATTTTAAATCATTTAATTTATTTTTAATTTTATATACTTTATTAATCCCCCTGAGGGGAAATTCAATTTTTTCACTCCATTGTCATTAACGCACAGGTGTGAAATACACACACATGCACAAACAGGACCTATACATGCACAAAGTGGAGAGATGTCAGAGTGAGGGGGCTGCCCTTGGTCAGGCGCCCCGAGCAGTTGGGGGGGTTCAGTGCCTTGCTCAAGGGCACCCCGGCAGTGCCCAGGAGGTGAACTGGCACCTCTCCAGCCACCAGTCCATGCTCCGCATTTGCTCCAGCCGGCGACCCTCCGGTTCCCAACCCAAGTCCCTATGGACTGAGCTATTGCCTGGTGAGAAACACCCCCCTAAGAAATGTGAAGAGGCAGCGGCTCCTGCCTCATGTCCAGAGTGGGATCAGCTTCCAAAGAAGGCAACTCTGGGAGTAGGTGAGGTCTCAGAAATCTATAACATAATGTCCATAGCTGCCCATGATGCATATTTTTCTGTCCGGCTGGCTTGGGAGCATGATCCTAACACACCTCTGACTGCTTCCTGGTGGAACATAATTTGGAAGTCAGCTTTGAGATCCTCTAAATGTGTGAGATTTAGGATTATACAATATAAGATTCTGTGCAGAGCATATATTACTCCTGATAGATTATTCAAGATGGATGACAAAAAGATTTATGCTGGCATAATTGTGGCAACCGGGGTTCTTTATTTCACTTACTGTGGGACCTTCCAGCTGTTAAAACACTCTAGTTATAAGTGATATCATGGACAGTGATGTTGGAGTATCTGTCAAGCGCCTATGGACAATGGGTTGCTTATCTACTAAGAGACATTCTTCTTTACACTTTCAAAATAGTAACCCCTAGTTTAAATACAAAATGGATGTATGAGATCCGACGCATGTCACCCTTGCATCCTCCCACCGTCCCCTTTCTGATTACTGTTTGAATGTGTGTTATATCTAAAAAAAAAAAAAAATAAATAAAATAAATAAATAATAATAAAACTGTTTGTAACAAAAAACCACAAACATTTATTTGATGCTGTGTAGAACTTACCAGACTCATTTTTCTCTATAACCTCCACCACCTGCCCCACATGTAGGCTGACCTCAGAGCTCTCCTGCTTCTCATAGTCTGTTACTGCCACATACTGGTCGAGGAGGAGAGGGTCTGCTGAGGTGGCATCACCTGTTAAAGGGGAACGAATCAGAACAAGACTCATATAGCTCTTTTATTCCCTTTTCTACTCCTTTGATAGGCTGAGGATGAAATCTCAATAATGTAAAAAAAAAAGCCTCCACTCATTACCCTCTGCGTTTCAGTGAGGATCTTTGTTAATATTTGTTAATATGATGTTAAATGAGCTTAAAATCATAAGATTCATCTGTGTCTCTTTGAGATATTGACCTTTAAAATTTCTTGCATCTCCCTGGCTGAGGGGAAAATGACCTTTTGAAATGTCAGATTTTATACACACTTCAAGAAACCTCACTGAAAAGCTCTTGATAAATCAGTCAAAATGCCTGTGATAGGCGAACAACTCATTTTTAACGTAATGCCAAGAATAATTCCAAGGTCAAAATTTGTACAGAAGCTTTTGAGTAAAAAGTTTAAGTGAGAGGAGGCTTATCTACAGCATTGAGATTCACCCAGACATGTAGCAGAGGAGGTAGCGGATGTGATTGGAGAGATGGCGTGAGGGAAACTTACAGAGGAATGATGGGAGATTTGGAGAATGGCAGTGAAAGGTAGTGGATTTAGTGTAAAGGGTTTAGTCAATCATCAACATGGCTGTGATTTCCACACAGAAACAAACCAGCACCCCTGAGACCCGCCACCAATGTTAGCACCAAGGAAGCCTGAGAAACGATACAACCAGCAACACAGACTCTGGCTCTTTCTGTTGACTTATGTTCTTTAATAATGTGTCTACAACAAACCCTGATGGATTACATTTATTTGACATAAAAATGAGCTGAAAACAAAACACCTTTTGGTTGCAGTTTTAATGATCCTAATGACTTAGCATCAAATGCAGGAATGGTAAAAAGACACTCAAATCTGCCTCGGCATGCAGATCACTGAAAGTGGTGATGGATTTTCAACAAACGTGTTTGTAGCACACAGGTCTCAGCAGAGAAAAGAGTTAAATATAATGTGAAAATCTGACAAGTAGAGATGTGCTACAACATGGTACATCTCATCCATGCACAGCCTTCAGTGAGCAGCAGCAAGCTCGGCAAACAGGTTTAATGAAACAGCTGTATTTATGTTAAATTCATCTACAAACGATTTTCGATCTGTCAGCGAGGACAGTAAATATGAGCTGGGCAATATATCAATATATCATTATATATTGTGATATAAGACTAGATGTCGTCTTAGACTTTGGATATCTTAATATTATAAATGTTGTGTTTTTCAGGTTTTAAACGCTGTATTTCAGTAAAATGGTGTAATTTTCCGAATTTCTCAGGCTGTTCTATTATTTGCCTTTACCCGCTTAGTCATTATATCCACATTACTGATGATTATTCATCAAAAATCTCCTGTAAATACAACAGTGTCGTCCTAATATTGATAGACATATTTGGTTGTGATGGCCATGCCCACAGCCACACAAGAGGTTGAATGATTCCCATGCTCACCCACACCATTACCACATGTTCAGTTACCTTCAATTTGCAGTCACTTAAAATGCAAACAACTCCAGTTTATTTAATTTCAAAATCTATTAGCATTTTCTGTTTTCCCTATAAAAGTGCGCTCAATTAATTTACATTGTTTTGTCATTTTGCTGTTTGCGTTTGTAAGTTATCAATTCATCTCTCTTTGTCCTTCAGCTGCCTGAAGTCACTCCCTGGTTGGAGCTGGGCAAAAGATGGGGCTGAGGGCGGAACCTGCTCGTATGCAGAAGGCCATCCAGAGTACTGCACCAAGAGGTGTGACATCATGGGGGTTATTAATTATTAGTTGTTGTTTTTTTTTTTTTTTTTTTTTTTTTTAACGTTAGTCTTAATTATTGTTTGTGTAAATTCTCCCCTTACTGTTTAAGCTGGTCTGATCAGCCACTATATACATTACCCAATTGTCTCATTCTGTCAGGTCTGTTTGTTGAGTTAACAAAAAGTTATGTTTAGTTGACCTCTTTAAGGGCCCTATAACTCTAATTTTATTATCTTTAGTCATTTGCTTTGTAAAATTTATTTTTGGGAAAATAAACCCACTTTTTTTTTTTAAACATTAAACCTGTGTTTTTGTGCTTTCTTTTCTGCTTGGTCCACGACACTCATCAAAAATATTGTAGTATCTGATTTTCGCCCAGCCCTAATGTGAGTATTAATATGGCAATCATTTCTCAAAAGCAGAACTGAAGCTAATATCAGACTGAGTTTAACTTAAAAGGACATATGAATTAACAAATTAGATAAAAAAATAGCTCAATAGCAGATCAGTAGGCAAGCTTTCCAGGGCAAACTAAAACCAAGTAACTAAGGTTAACTTTTAAATAACTAGTTTAAATTAACTTTTCTAAGCCTTTTCTCTTTTTGTTACTCGCACAAATATACACAAACAACATACTCTTTAGTATCAACTCTCTAAGACTCTGCAATGAAACCTATCTGCATACAGTAAATCCTTCATTATCTTCAGTCTTTCCTACTCTGTAACAGAACACCACACTTAAAACACCCTGAGAAATGAGCCACACAAGGTCTAAAGATCCCAAACTACTTTGTGTGCTTCCTTTAGGGAACCAATGCCAGCCCCAAGCCTGCAACAGAACCACATCCCACCTGCCCAGGCCAGGGGAGGAGAGGGGGGGAGGGACAGGCCACTAGCAACCTGCTGGGTCACACACAGCACAACCAAGTGTTTACTACCTCGCTTTAGGAAAGTAGTCGCTCTCTCCACAATCCCTAATGGAAAGGAAAATGAATGGAGAAGAAAACTGAAAAAAAATGACATGGATACAACTTAAGAATATTAGATGAATGTAGAGGAAAGAGAGAAACAGAAACAGTGAGACAATGGCAGAGATGGTTTCTGTAATAGTTAACTCCAGGAAAACATTTGAGTCTAGACAGAATATGTTCATGAAACAAGAACATTTTGGCAAAGGAGAATCCATTTTTTTTTTTAACCTGTATAACAGTCTGTGACCACTAGATGGAGATAATGTCACATTATATACTACGGATGAACTGAAGTGGATTCCAGGAAAAAAGTTCAACTTAAAATTATTTTTTTTCCAAAGACAAACGAACACACCATAACCAAGGCCACCTAACCCCATTTACACTTCAAATACACAACTAAAGCTGTGTCTTACCTGATTTCTTCTTTCCGATGGGTTCCCTGTTAAAGAAAGGGAAATAATTCCATTACCACCATGAAATACCAGATCAGTTTACCGAGATGAGGAGATATTCCTGGCCTGCAAACACTGCTACCAGTATTTATTAAATCAATTCCCATCATGTCACTGATGTCTTCCAACTTGAAAAAAGATTCACAGCCACCCGCATTATTGAAAAAAACCTCATTACATTCAGCGATTGCTTGTCTTTTAATCCATACTATGCAGGAATGAGCCTTGTAAAGAAAGGACAGGATTATTCTGGTGTTTCAGGATGTTTAGTTGTACATTAACCTCATCATATCACCACTGTTGTTACCAGTACTGAAGTGATGAACTGAACTGAACTGATGTTTCAGTTATTAACTTTGCATGGCAAACTGGCACTAATCATGCTTTTTAAATAAAGTCTTAATTCATGTCATTTGCTCACTCTTCAAATTGTTTCATTTGATTGTTGAATTTGTCATGGTGCCACGACACAACACCCACACTGATTACACCTGCAAATAATTAACAGTAATTGCTAACATCATTGTAACCTGTTAGATCTATTAATACGCTTCAGACACATGAGAAAAGGATTCGTCTCTGTTTCTCTGTGATGCAGGTCGATGTGAATAAAGAGCCTCTAGATAGCTGATCTTTGAAATTTAGTCTGATGTTAAATTCAATACAGCATCTGCTGTGTCTGGTTTAGACATTAGCCAGATAAATAGACCATCACTCTGCAGCGGCAGTCAGGAGCTGATTCAATGTCCAGATGCCCCGAAAAAGTCAATGGTGGCTAATGCTTAGTATTTCTCCCTCACACACTGTGTGTTTCTCCCTCTTTGTTATCTAAATATTACTCTCTTACTTAATGGTCTTCCACCGCCTTCCTTTTTCCATCTCGCATCTTCCACGTCTACTTAACTCACTCCTTCATCCCCTTTGATCATTTTCCTTGGCAACTGCTGCTTGTTCGTTTCCCTGCATCAACATGAATGCTCTCAGCCACATAAAAAGCATTGTTCGATCGGCAGAGCTGTTAATTGCAGAGGCTTAAGTCTCAATAAATCTATACCCGTAAGCGTGCCCATTAATGTTCTATAAAAAGAAATCCCAAGTCAGACCAGCCAAAGCAGCACCAATGATCTGGATTATTATAGAGCAGGGATGTGTGTGTGTACAGTACGTGTATGTTTGTCTGCTCGTTTTGATCTGAGGTGAAACCAGGGTCACATAATGCACCGGACAGAGATACTGACCTGGATCACTGGCCTAATAAGATTATTTTACTGTAACTAGCTTAGAGTATCAAATCAGATCAATCATCCCACTTATACATTTCCGCAGTACTCTGTGGGGCCAACTTCAATTTCAACTTCCATGGCAGCACACATCAGGCAGCTATGGCTGAGTCATATGGCAGCCACATGACGAAGGAAAGAAAGTGAGAAAAGACTCCACAGGTTTGCTGTTAGAGAAAAGAGGTGATGTGACATATTTTAAACCTTCTACCTCAGGAGATTATTTTGATACAGTCACTCTGGGCTCTGATTCTTGCAGAGCCATTAAAATAAAAGCTATTAAGTTTCTGCACCTGGAGCCAAACCTTAAACAGGTTTGTACAACAGAGGATTTATACAATATTGATTTGAATGTTAAATGAAATCCATCCTCTCATAATCCCTCTCCGTCTATCCCTATCCCTCCTTGCTTCACCATCTACCATCCCTTCATCTCCTTCTGTCCTCGTCGTATATGACCTCCTCTTCATTCTTTCCATCCAGCTCTTATTCCATCTTCATCCACCATCTAATTCTATTTTCCTCCCCTAAGATCTCCCCTGCTTTCCCGTCTTCCTTTCCTTCCACTGTCCTTGTTGCAACACTTCCTCTTTTCCACACACTCCTTCCCTTCTCACCCATCTTATCTGCGTCTCTGCTTCCTCTTTACATGTAAGTACTCCTTTCCCTCTCCTCTTACTTTGCTGCTCTTAAGGAGAAAGTCTAAGATGTCCCTCTCTGTGCAGCAGATTTATAGGCCATGATAAATCTTCCCCCACAGTGGCTGCTGTGTCTGTACACCAGCCCTGCTGTCAGTCGGCCAAACAACAGGCTGCACTAGCAGAGAGAAGTAATCCAATTTCAATAAAGACAAACCAAGGTCTTTACAATCTTCATCCACCCTAGGCAAATGCTCACCCTCTTCCCTGCCTCTTCCAACACATGCTTGGGGTTTCGTACGGGGGAGGAAAGAGGTAAGTGTCCTTGGTAACCTCATCTGATTTATATCATGCAACTGGTAGACAGCTACTAGAGAGGGAAAAGTTTTCCTTGAAAAAGAGGTCACAAACATCAACTCTTCTTGGCTGTGTGTACTGACTGGATGTGCAAATAATACTGTCTTTGCAATGTTTTATAATATCAGGGGTGGGAGAAGAAATCAGATCATTTACTATAGTACAAACCATGATGTAAGACAACTCCATCACATTCTTTAAGTACAAATTCCATTCCTATCTGCAAAAAGGCCTCTGTGTTAGATTATTGTGTTTCATATAATTGGAGTACCACTTCTGATGAAGTCATGAATATGCAGCTTTGCTAATTGCTGACTGAGTCGAAGCAAATTTGTACTATTTTAAAAACTTGCTTTAGATTTACTCTATGATAAAGTGCAATCAATTTTCATTATCGATGTTTTTTAAGTGCAATCTGTAAATTTACTATTAACTACAGCAGGCATTTTAATATAATGTAGTTAAGAGGTAATATAAAATTGAAGTGGGCCAGTAAAGTGCAAACACATCATAACTGTGGTTAAGAAGAGTACTTGAGGAGATGCACATCCCAGTTCCACCACTGTATTTTCACATCTGTGGTAATATCCAAGCATTTCTATAAATAAACTAATGACATAGATTTCTTAAAATCTTTCTCCAAAATGCCCAAGTGTAGAAAGCATGGATGGGTTACTGGACGGGCCTTCCAGGCACAGGCCCAGGGGCCCAAAGTGTCAGGGGGGCCCCTGGCCTTCTCCTGAAAAACCTCAAAGTAACATGTACCTATGACGAAGAGAATCAAAATGACCACAAAGACATGCAAAGGAACCACAACCAGACATAAAATACCTACAAACAGGGCAGAGTAACCAAACAAAGACATAACCTTACCCCAGAGACACACAACACCACAAAAAAATACATAGCAACTACAAAGAGATGCAAAACAACAACAACAAAAGAGGCAAAACCACCACAAAGTCTGTGTCCTGCCACTGTGTAGGAGAGGTGGTGGGGGCTTTTCCATATCTGTGCCCAGGGCCCTATTGTCTCATAATCCGCCTATGGTAGGAAGTACTTTCATACTGATCACAGACAGATAAGACAGTTCTTTTTATAGGAGAGTGACACAGGGTTATGACTGTCTCACTAATAAAAATGTTGAGATCAGAGATGCATTTCCTTTGAGCGACACATTCACACAATTTTAATAACATACAGGCATGAGCAATACAGCAACCTCAGTAAACCACCTGACTGCTACAGACAGCACACTTCAAAGTGACATTAAATCCATCCACATTATAGATGACAACATGAGAGGCTGGTGCAAGCACCCGTCTCACATTCAATCCTCATAACAGCAATGTGTCCTGTTAATTGTCCTTGAGCAAGAACCCCCAGCTGCTCGCTGAGTGTAAGTCACTCCTGATCGACATTAGCTTAATGCCAAGAATATGATTAGACATATTAAGCTGCTTTCCAAACTATGTAATAGTAATTACATTACATGATGTAATTCGCCAAACTTTACAGGAGAAAATGTTTCAAAATAAAATGTGAAGCCATAAAGCGTAGAATTTGAACATTCTTGCTGTTGAATTGAAACATAGTGGCAACAGAAGACATGCCGACCTACAGCAGGTGCACAGTGAATGAAGGACTGGAATTATTGTCAAAGGGATTTTTCCATATTTGTACCAACAAAAAACAGAAATTGAGAAAGATTTTATAATCTTAACAATTCTACACACTGAGGTTTTGGGTCAAAGGCGTAACAGTACTCATTAAAAAGGAATCCAAAAGTGGGGGAACGCTTGAAATTTCACTGTCTCAGCAGTTTTATGGAGTTTAAATGTCAAGGTGACTGTGGGGGACAATTGGTATATAAAACAGACACGCACCTGCTCCGTGCAGGTGCAAGACTGCGGCTGCCTGAACCAAGTCGTGCCAGAGAAACTCTGCGATAACTGAAGAGTGAAAAATGTGTAACTGTGTCCACAGTGGATGCTACTGTAACCCTCTAACCCTGCTTTTGAGTATGTAGTACAAAGCTGTAATGCCAACAAATGAATAAATGATGTATGTATGAAACAGCAGCATTAATGCTGAAGGTACCAGACTCTGAATGTGGTGTTAATGCACACTATTGTCCCACAATGCAAACAACACAAATGGATACAGATGCAGCAGCTCCAGAAGCATCTCAGCTGGTCCTAGCATGTAATGATTAAGTTCATTAATTGTTCCTATAGTAACTTGAAAATAGGTCAAAGTTATGTTAACTTTAAATTATCAGAGCAGTACAGTCTTATACTATCAAGTTTGTACGGGACTGGGACACAGGGATAGTCTCTTACTTCAGTGATCCAGATTTCAAGTCCTGCAAAGTGAAAACCCCCCTCTCTTTACGCACTAGCTTACTGCTGGCCCTACATGCACTCCCGGCATATATCACCGGACTTATCAACTCAATTTCCTGCCGACTGAGGCAACTTCTCAACGCCCGGTGCCATGCATCAGTACGTGATGACAGAGAGGTTAAAACTAATAACTCAGTTGACAGGAGTTGGTGTAAAATCCATCTCCAGGGTCAAAATGTGAGCCCCACATTATGCTCTCTATGAAACCAGCCACCCGTGACCTCCACTGCCCCGAAGGTGCTGCAAACCTTAATAACAACACATCTGTAACCAAGGCCTGTGTGTGAAGTTATGTGTGTGTCAACACGTGCTTGTGTGTGTTGGACGCTGGCATTCATTGCCCACTGATGTCTTAGTTTTGGCACATAGTAACTGTCAGCGCTGGATATGACGCTAATGTGTTGAGTGAGATTTACAAGAGACAACGGAGCAGGTCTGCACGCCTTCAGAGTAACCATGCAGTCTCAGCTGTCTGGAGCCCGGTGGCTCGACTGAGCTGTAGCTACATGCTAGAGTGCTAACTCAGCATTTAAAAAAGGACCCATTAAATGTGTTTCTGCTTGCAAAATTTGACAGGAAGTGCAACAGTATGAAATCGTATCCATTAGAGGATGTAATGAATGCTCATTAGCGGCAGGCTGGGGGCAAATGCTGGCAGGACGTGACATGACATGACATCAGTCAGGGTAACAATGACGGGTGTTTTCCATTGTATGCACTGCTGATGGTCTCCACAGCTGAGGAAATATGCGTGTTTTTCTGTATGTGTGCCCATCTGTGGTACTTACTCCTTGGGTGGGTTGAGGTCTTCAGGTCTGGTCTCAAAAAACACTCTGACCTCCTCGCACTGGGAGATGTAGACTGGCAGCTGAATGAGGGCCTGCAGGCACAAAGGATAGCAGGAAACTTAGGTAATCACATAAAGTGACAAATACAATCACTTGAGCTCTAACAGAAGTCAGCCGGAGGTTAAATATAGTGTTCACTGGGTGTCTGGCCTCCATAAAGTCACAGAGCGAGCAATTATTACACTCAGGGGTGAATTCACAAAGAATGGATTGAGGCACTACGAATTGCAGATCACTTGCAACCCCACTGTCTCAAGGTCTGATTCTCAAAAGACACTACGCTAATAACTTTACAGTGGAAAGTTTTACAGCTGAGTGCAATTTGTCTTTTTTTGAGTCTGATTACAACTTTCCTCATGGCAAAGTATAAATTTCATTCCGCAAGCTACAGGTTTGACCGATGAGGTGCAGAGGCATTCCTTAAAACTTCCGACAAGGAATATAAATGTGATAGGGAGAAACTGTATCTCAGGTATCCCAGTCTGTCAGAGCGCTTCAGTTACCACCAACTCTCTGAAGATGCTAATAATATTCCTGTAATGGTGTGTCTATCAATGCTGATCTTTGTGGATAGGACTGTTTATGCAATGAGGCTAATTTACATAGAAATGGGCCAAATTTGCACCAAAGTTATGCACATTACCCAATTTAAATACCTGTAAATAGCACATGAGCACCGAGACGCTATTTGCATGGCATAAAATGTGATCAGGTTTTGGACCTTGTCCACCTTTGTGTCTGAATCGGCTGCAGACTGACTTGGCAGAGATGGCTGCCATCTTGTTTTTTATTAATGTATTGTGCTCTTAATACCACTGGATGGCACAAAAAATGTCCACGAGCAAGGACAACAGGTCTAACTTAAGTAGAAGTATTAGGTGCAGCAAACCCAAAATGTGATGTCCACATATGAGGACACAGGCTCTCAGGTGGACATTCTTCTCTCACAGGAGTAAAAGTTAAGAGTCAACAACTGTCTTTCCTTCACTTCACAGGGAGACGATGTGCTATGTCACATATGTTTTCTCTTTGTTTACAGATAACAGTATTTCTAGTTGACTAGTAAGCAGACTTTCACTCTCACTTCACACTCTCAAAGCACATGCAACCATTTAAAAAACTGTTCCCTTTCTTGCTCTTCTCTCACAAAGATTGAATCTGAACTCTGATAGTGTACAGGACATGCTGGACCCCTTACAGTTTGCATTGAGGGCAACAAGGGGAGTAGAGGACGCTACAGCTACTTTGTTAAATCTTGTACTGAGACATTTGGAGGGAAATATGAATCATGCGTGTTTGCTCTTTATTGATTTCTCTTCTGCTTTTAATGGTGTTCAGCCACATGTTTAAACTGACAGACTTATCTAATTTAATTTGGATTTTAGCCTTGTGTGTGTTGTGTGTCTCAGAGGGTCTGGGTTAACAGGACACTGTGCAGTACCTGTTTTTCTTCTACTGAATCCCCTCACGGTTGTGTTCTTTCTCCTCTTTTATTTTGTTTATACACAAATGAATGTCAGAGCAATCACGCATCAAGATTTGTCCTTAAGTACGCTGACGACTCTGTTATTGTAAGTCTTCTTCTTGGAGAACATGATCAAGGCCCAGTACTGGTGAATCTGTTAATTGCTGTGACCAGTCTTTCCTCCACATTAATGTGTCTGAAGACGGATGAGATGTTTATTGATTTTCGGAGGAGGCCCTGCCTTCCTGCTCCTTGCTTGTGTGATCGGGGGGGAGTGGGTGGCAGCAGTGCAGCAGTACAAATATTTGGGCACTGTCTCAGATGACAAGTTGAATTTTGATGTGAACACTGACAGCATCTGTGAGAAGACAAACCAACGTCTATTCTTTTTAAGGAAGCTGAGCAGTTTCGATGTAGATAAGACAATCGTGAAAATGTTCTATTCAGCTTTTATTGAGTCTGTTCTTTCTCTCAACATCGTCTGTTGGTTTGAGGTAATCTGAGCCTTAAAAACAAGAACAAGTTGGAAAAAGTGGTCAAGTTGTGCTGTAAGATCACCAGTGTTACTTTTAAGACAAGGTCACCTCTAAGGCTCGGTCTATTGTCTCTGACTCTCAGTGTCCCCTCCATGTTGAGTTGCTTCCATCAGGGCAGATGTTTTGCGTCCCTGTAGGCAGCACAAAGCATTACAGATCGTCCTTTGTCCTGTTTGCTATCGTTTATCTCAACCAGCAGTGACCACTAACTGTCCATGAGTTACCCCTGACAGTGTGATACTGGACTCTGTCTGTCTGTTTTTCTGTACCCATGACTACTGTCTGTATCTAAAATTGTACCTCGGGGACAAAGTTTTACCCTTCCTTACCTTGTTTAAGTAAAATTGTGTTCTTCCTTCTCCACCTCCTCCTCCTGGTTTCAAGGCAACACATCTTTAAAAGCCTCGGCCATTTCTGCCTCAACACATTTTTCCACTATTTAGATTTTCTTTCCCCAAAGAACTGTTGTTTCAGCACCCCTCCCATACATTTTTATCCAATCTTCTCCACATTTGGTACATGAAATATTTCGATGACCTCGAAAAACTTTTCATGCTTTTTAATATGCCACTCTGTGTTTGACTGCCACATTCTTATAGGTGTGGCCTATTTTACATTAGCCGCAATAATGATGAACATATTGTGCAATTGGGCGGACACATGTACCCCCTTGTTTCTAACACCATTTCTTGTTTCTCATATTTATTGTTATCGTCCCCACTGGTGTTCACTTTTAAGATGAAGAGCAAAAGGTTGAATGATTTCAGAATGAAAGTGCACCAACAAAAAGTAAAAGGAGCCATTTTCAGTTGTCTCTTTGCAGTGTTTTCAATCACACCACATGTTTCTTCTCCAGTTCTCAGTTCATTGATCCGTCTCACCTACCTTCCTCCCTCATCTCATGCCTCTGTGGAGGATCACTAACAGCACAGAGATGAGCCCTGACAACGAGGGCTGGAGATGAAAGACAAACAGCCACGTTCAGCTTTCTCTTTATTGGTGTGATCTCTGTCTTGCACACACGTCTGGTCATGTTATCGCACAGTCTCCGTTTTTAGCTCTTTCTTTTTTGTTCTTTCCTGAGCCTGTATTTTGTCTGCTTCTTCCACTTTTTCACTCTCACTCAACCAAACCACTAAAGGGCAGCAGTGAAACAGATAATCACCTCAACAGCTTGATACCCCAAACCAGAAGACAGGATAACTGCCGCCAACGACCCCGTGGTGACTATCTCTCACACAGCCGAGGCAGCTAGGCCACTCCTTCTCCTTTTGCTGGCAGGCGAAGCTCGATGCCATCCATCAGGCTTCCTCTGCTGGCCTGTACTTCTGATTTTAATACTCCTAAGTGTTTCAGTTCTGTCCTTTAAGGGAGCAGAGTCTCTGTCTACCTCTCGCACTCTCTGACATGCTGATATAACGTCACAGCTGACAGATATGGAATGAAAGCCAAAGACCCGACCAAGGTGCCCTTGTCCCACGTGCCACATTTGCCTCATCATACTTCTTCTATGTGTCCGTGCCAACAGCTTGAGTTTAATGAAAGGAGTGGGACTACTGCCATGGACAAAGCATAACTAGTGTTTTCCATTAGCCTCAAAGTCATACTGCGTGTGCTCACATGTTTGTTGACTCATAGAACATACAGTACAATATACTGCTGAATTATTATGCACCGACATGACCTCAGAGTCTCCCTTTTTACTGTAGCTTCAACCACATCTTGAGGCAACAACACTAAGCAGCTGATTTAAGAGTTTTACTGGTGACCTCCAGGGGACCCCTCCCAATCTCTTGTCCCACAGCCCAGAACGCTGCACTGTTCTTGAGGTCAGAGTGCGGCCTGAACCGGCTATCTTCTCCTTGGATTTATTCCTCTCCTCGTGTCAGCCTGTGGCCCGTCCACTCATTACAATTCTCCCCGGGGAGGAGACGGGAGGGAGACTGAGGGTACATTACAGCAAATGGACTTTATGGGTGTTCTTTACAGCAGGCAGCATTAAGGTAATTGTGTGTGCCTGTGTGTGTGCGCATGTCTGTTCTTTCTCCATGGAAAAATAGGTAATGAAATGAGAGATCTACTTGTGCACTCTGATAAGGTACTGTACATTGTGACAGTGTCTGTGCACAACAACTTTTCACATGTAGAGAAACTGGGGATCCTCAGTCTTGACAAACAAGGGTTTACAGTTTTACATGTTTGCATTTGTTAAATCTCAAAAGGACATCATCCACTTTGAAAATGTGTCCATTTTTGAAAATCAAAAAGGGCTGTCTGTGAATACGTTATTATTAAATGTTTGGAGCATTTGCGCTCAAAAGAAGAATAAAGGGCATTTTGATGTATTATTTATGCAAAAATCATATTGCTTTTAATTACAAAACACATTATTTGTTTATATCATTTGATTACTGACGAATGAGGGCTGAGTTGAAATTGCTTTATTTCTCAAAATACATTTTGATGTGATGCATCTCATCAAGCTGTGTGACCTTTCTAGTCATCCCAGCTCAACGGCCTTACTCTTGCTTTATGCAAACAACCCCTGATTCCATGTTTTTCTTCTTTCCTTCTTTCTTTTCTCCGACTGTGTTTACTGACTTGAATAAAAACATAAGACTTTACAACCAGGGAACTTCCATATGAGTCAGTTTAAAGCCTCAGCAGTACAACAGAAAGGCTGACTCAGCTCTTCCCCAAGAAAAACATGAAGTTTCACCTTGTCAACATGGGTGCATTCGGGGGTGGATGCATATGCTGTTTTCTGTGCTTTCAGTCAAGTTCAGATTTGCTTCAGAAGTTACTGTAACATTCTCACAGACTCTGAGTGTCAATCAAGTACCGTTCAACTCCACAACTACACAATCCTCAGCAGGTAAATGCAATCTATAAAACTTGTCAGACATTTCCACAATAAGAACTTTAACTACAGCAACACCACTGGTGTTAAAGTTTCTGTGCTATTCCCATAAACATCCACACCCATAGACACGAACCAACAACTCTACCCATTCCTCCCCCAAACTTATTTTCACATTAAGTGTTTAAAGATGTTGCCAACACCAGCTGTACATTCCTTTAACCCCAGACGACATTTGGTGGAGCAGAGTTGTACATCCACCAGTCCCTTCAGTCCTTGACGATGCAGATCATAACAAAACTTTTCTCTTCATTACAAGGCCTTGTGAATTATTATTATTATTCAGAAGTGACAAAAGCCCTACCTGTCAGCACCTAATTTAGAAACTACTGTATACAATGATGGTTTCATAAGGATCGAAGAGAGGTGATCCCATATTAAAATGATACAGTTGAAAATACAAGAAGGCATGAGCAAGGGCTAAGTCAGAACTAACTTGTAAAAACATCCTCAAATTTCCTCTCTCTGAGAGACAGATGGAGGTGTGTATGGTTTAGAGGCCCTAAGGCAAGCCTGTAAAATGTAAGAAAAACACAACCTATGGGCTGTGGATGTGCTGACTGGAGCAAGCTCAGCACCAGCAAGCTCTTTGCCTTTGGCACAACTTTCTGCTGATAGTTACCACCACAACATGAGATAAAACAACTGCTCCTCCTCCCTGGTATTTCCAAATACCAGAGAACTACCTCACACCTAAATCATTGGACGCTGTGGTGAAAATATTTCCTCTGTAGATGATCATGAGAGATAATGACCTCTGACTGCAAAACAGACCCACTCCTTGGTCACTGCAGATAAACAGCTGGCAAACCAAATTTAGAAAATGTCTATTTTAAAACTGCTACTCTGAATTAATTTAAAGGGCAAGAAACTTTTTCATGTTACTAAGAGGCTGAACATCAATCACCATGTTTTCATTTAGGTTGCTGTGGTTACATTTCTCAAATTAGAGCAATTAGTTGCTAGCTATTGGCAGTTTTATGGTTGCAGTTATGCTACAGTGAAGTCTGAAAATATACAGTTGGGTTTTTTCCTTGCTTGGGGTTGAGTGATTAATCACTCTGGTAAAAAGCCATATAATGGGTTGGATGGTGCACAGCTTTTACATTATCTCTGTTTTAACTGGTAGAAAAAGCTGCAGTGTTTGAAATGATAAGAGAGACACCGCCAACGCATTACAACCTACTTCTGTACTCCACAAAAGACCATCCTGTCTTTCTTCTGTCACTGACAGCAACTTAACAGCATAAACATATAAAGTACATTTATAAATATCTTGTCCAGAGGGATCATGAAGGTTTACAGCACAAGTGGGAGGTACAAGGACATCTTATTCACATTTCGGTACTCAGAAACAGATTTTTGCCCATCCACTATTGATCCCTTGAGAGATATTCTCCTTTAGTTTGTCTTTTTTAGCAGGGAGGTCAGAGTCTGCTACAGAGCACCTGGGGAGCTTTTAGGACACCTCAGCAGGGTGGATGCCTGCTGTCACAGAGGCTTGCTCCAGGGAGTTTAGCATGGCGCACGCCGCACAGTGCCAATTTTCAAAGCAAGGGCAATGGCATTATTCATACAGCTGTTCTTGGAACAATGTAATCCTATAAATCTGGTTGTTATGCAAGTCTTGCAGTGTGGCTATGAGCTTAACTTTAATGAACAGAACCATGAGTTTCAACTGGAATATCTGGTGAAGGTTAGGGGCTACACATTTGGGACAATGGAGTAACAAAATTACACACTAGGACATTTTTAAACTATAAATAAGCTCTCCTGAAATAAGATGAAAGAAACTGTGACTGCTGCTGCTCATACTTTATAAACAGAGGGCACGAACGTTTATTTTTCATTTTCCTGTTCACGACAGAGTTGACACAATGTGGGTGGGATACTTGTTTTCTTTTCCCCTGACCACTGTGCTTTCTACCTCAGTGCAGCTTCCATTAACTACAATAAATAGGATATTTTGACATAAAATTCAAGTACTGGTCAGTATACTCACCCTGCAGTATTCATTGATGGGCCTTAGCCTTTTCATGGCCACATCCCTGATATGGCTTCTCCTAAACAGGATCTTCCCTGTAATGAAGAAAGACAAATAGAGTTGAGAAAACCCTTACTTACTATCAGATACCACTGTTGCAACCAGTATTCCACAGCAGCAAAATGATATAATATATTCTAATCATCATTTTAAATAGAATGTATTTGTCTGCTACATGCATTAAAACATTATGACCAAATAACATGAAGGCTTTTGGATGATGCTCCTGTCAGGCGCAACTTTTAAAAGTTAAGAATCCACTGGGGGACAATAAGGGCACAGAGGCTTTTACAAAACATGGTTAGAGAATTAGCATGCAGACACAATACAGTTGTGTCATC
Source organism: Epinephelus fuscoguttatus (assembly GCF_011397635.1). Taxonomy (NCBI): domain Eukaryota; kingdom Metazoa; phylum Chordata; class Actinopteri; order Perciformes; family Serranidae; genus Epinephelus; species Epinephelus fuscoguttatus. The sequence goes on along the minus strand of NC_064763.1, from coordinate 35,126,551 downwards.
AATAACAGTGACAGCACAATGAGGTGGGTAAGGAGGTAGGTGAATAGCTGGCCTTTCCAAGTCATGAATAAATGATTTCGGGAAAGCAAATTATGTGTGCATGACAGCTTAAATGCTATTCCCCTGCTCTTATCTCTGGGCCCAAATAACCACAGGCACAGACGAGCTGGGTCGCCATAACAATAACAAGAAATGGCTACAAATAGGCCTCTTAAAAACACTCTTCTAACTTGCAGGAAATTTCAGAGCCAGCATCTATTTTCCCCTCGTTTAAGCTGCTGAAATTTCTCCAATAAATTCACTGTGAAAGCTCTAATACAAACATATAAACTGGGCAGGAAGTCAAGGCTGTAACAAAATCCTGAACACAAAAAGGGACATGTTTTGAGAAGTTACTGTATCACCTCCATCAAGGGGTCATGGTATTTGTTTAGAGAGTATTTAAAGCAGACTTGCTGAAACATGAATCTCACAGGAGATCACCGCTGAGCAGTGAACCCCTGTACAGTTCCACCCATGCTACTAAAACGCCTTTCTACTTCCTTGACCCATACAGCTCAGTTTGTGTGAATGACGACATTGATGAAGAAGTAAACACGGGCACACAGAGATCGCTTGTGAGCATCACAGTGATTATGAATATTTGTACCATTGATTGACTGCTTGTGAATAAAGGATTAAATGCGTAGAGGTGTAGACTGCTGAGTGGATGGATGTGTGGCGACTTCCTTCAGAAGACCTCAGATCTCACACAGTTCACACAATAACCACAACCACCAACACCAAACGTCAAAAGACCCCAACCTCTGCACTCTACGCAACCATCTCAGCTCTGACTGCAATGTACAAGCTGACTCAGATACAAAGGCAAAACCACAGGAAATCATACTTATACACTCCATGATGATGTGTTAAGAATGGAGCCTACAATAATATCAAAGAGACAGACCTTGAAAGATGTCAGGGTTAAGAAACCTGCTATAAATATGCAGGTCAATTTTGTGAGTCAAAAGTCCAATCTTCAAAACAATGGATGTTCCTGATGCTCCTGTCCTCGTGGCTTTTGTTTTGGAACTTGTATTTTCATTGGCCACGCTAGAGTAATTATCTCAACAACCATTTGACGGATGCTGCACAGATATTCAAGGTCCCCAGAGGATGAATCCTACCAACTTATGATCCCTTCACTGTGACCTTGATCTTGTGCCACCATCAGGTTGATAACTTTGAATTAAAGTGGAATGTGTTGACTAGTAATTGATAAATGGACTACACTTGCATAGTGCTTTTCTAGTCTTCAGACCACTAAAAGTGCTTTTACATTACATGTCACATTCACCCATTCACATACAGCCCCACACTGGAGGCTGAGGCTACCATACATGGTGCCACCTGCTAGTCACACACCGATGGAAAAGCCATCAGGAGCATTTTGGGGCTCAGTATCTTGCCCAAGGATACTTCAACATGCAGACTGGAGGAGCCGGGGATAGAACCACAGATCTTCTGATTGGTGGACGACCAAACTATTTAATTAATCAACAACTAATTTGATAATCAATAAATCAATTTGTGTATATATATATTTTTTTTGATTCCAGCCTCTTAAATGGGATTATTTTCCGGTTTATTTACTCCTCCATGACAGTATGCCTAAAATCATTGCATCATTGACAAAACAAGACATTTGAGCACATTATCTTGGGCTCTAGGAAACGCCAATCAACAACATTTTTTCACCATTTTCTCACTTTTTATAGACCAAACGAGTAATCAATCAATTGAGAAAAGAATCAACAGATTAATCAACAACAAAAATAATTGTTAGTTGCAGCAGTGTTTACATCTGTTGGTACCCTGGCAATCCAGAGTTCTTGCTAGAGTACAATTTAGTCTAATCTACCAGTTAGCTCCGCTAGTAGCGCTCTGGATACATCACCCCGTGTATTGTTCTGATTGGTCGTAGTGTTATCCAATTGCGTGCAGTGATATTTACAAATGCATGCTTGGTGCCGCCCCTCGAGTTGGGCCATTTGCATTACTCATAGCCAGACCCTAAATCTTTCTAGATTTGGGTCTGGATTTCCAGGCTAGTCTGTTGGATGGCTTGTCATGAAATTTGGTACAGATATTCAAGGCCTCCAGGGGGTGAATCCTGAAGACTGTGGTCAAAGGTTCCATTTAAACAATGAAGACATTTTTGGTTCCCAGACAATTTATCACAATGAATTTAGCGATCGTCTGCCTTTAATCTCGCACCATCAGCAGGCTGAATTTTTTGTGTGTATTATTATTGACAATTATTGGATAGACTGCTCACAACATGATAAACCCTTTTGATTTAAGTTACCAAAGACCTTTACTGTTGACAAAATGCATGGTCTGTCCAGACTAATTTCTAACCACATTTGTGCTGGAGCGAAGTATAGTATACTTCAGGGAGAGTATTAAAAAGGAGATTAACTGGAAGAGGAATGAGAGATGGCAGTCCAAATCTCTAAGGAGTTGGCAACATCTTGCCAGAGCCACCAAAAGGACACACTGTCTGGACAGCTCATGAAAACTAAAGAGATTTGAAAGTCAACCCTGTGACGCCTACAGTACTTCCCGTCCTCTCTCTCCCTCTGTCTCTTTCTTCCTCTCCTCCCTTCGTCACTCCTCAAAGAGAAAGCTTTCTTGACGGTTTTCCAAAGCTCTCAGGGGTCAGGAGAGAAGCACTGACTCAACACTGCCCACTCTGTATGCAGGGCAGCTCATGGGTGCAGCCGAGAAAAGGGCTTGTTGGGGGAGGGAGGAGGGAAGGGAAGGAAAGCTGCTGCCTTGGAGCCACGGCTGAGGCAGGGCAGACTCCTCTCAGAGCCAGCAGTGACCAAGGGTATCAAACAACTTTTGTTTCCTGGGGAGAGTGAGGGAGTTAAATGGAGAGGAGAGACAGACAGAGGTGGAAACACAGAGAGGGTCTTTGAAACACACCTCACACACAGAAAGCTGTTCTCACCACTCACCTCTTAATCACTGGACTCACCACACATGAATTCCTCCTGTTTTTCACCCTATTTAGGCTCGTCAGAGGGATTTTGAGAAGCTAAAACCTTTACATAACACCAAAGCCTTGGACTTCATTCATGGACTCTGGTCAGATTTAAGTCACAAAAATTAGGACTTATGTTGTCTAAGACTGGACTGCTCTGATAATTGACTCCCTGAAGACTTGACTTGAGACTTGGGGGTGGGGATCAAGTCTGACCGACTCTGACCTTGTAAATCCAGGAAACGTTAAAAAATTCTTTGGACAATGATAAGCGGGCTTTGTTTGGGACTTCGCTTTTCACAAAACTTGACATGGTACCTGCGATTACAGAAGTGACTTGAACTGGTCCTGAAGAGTTGAGATGACTTGCTGTTACAAGCCTGTAGATTTGACTTGGAGTCAACTGCAAAGTTTTCTAACAGTAAGCCTTAAGTCACCTCTCAAATAACACAAGACTAGAAGTGAGACTTGCTATTACAAAACTTAACTGACTTGCACTGGTTGCTGGTTAATGAGTTGAAACTTGACTCAAGACTTAGATGAGGCTTGGGCTTGTCTGAAGTAACATGCCCCAAAAAGCTCTACATAACACTTCAACAAACATGAGGGAAGCTTCTAAGAATGAGCTGTGTGCGTATGATAATTACTGTGTTCTTAGGCAAGTTGCTGACTAAGGCCAGACACATCTCCATAAGCTGTCATAAAACACAAGTCTGCTACTGGTGCACCACATTCAAGTTGACAAGAGCAGTGATTGCTCAGCAGATGAGATGAACGTGATATGAATGAGGCCTAAAAACCAAGGTCATTGTAACTGGTTACATTGCGTTTCTGCCTTTAAAAGAGGACGGAATGGAGAATGTTATTCAGATCCTCCTTAGAAACATAATTTGACCTGCCCAACATTCTGTGCCTCCTACTGTGGCAGGCAGAGAGATCCCCAGCCAAACAGAAAAGCTGAAAAAGTACCTACTTTAGATCTATCATTAAGAGGAAACAGGAAAAATGGAACCCCGAACAACAAATTTATAGTCTGCTGGATCTGAGCTCATGAAAGAATATCACCTCTTTTATCATGCAGGGGCCCTAAAAAAACAGACCCACATTCCATCATGGGTTTTGACCCATAGTTTAACAACCCTGACTTTAGATAATTGGTATCAGCTCTTTTTTCAAAGGCTGACCTGCTGACACTGCTTTGAAGAGCATCGCTCATGGCTCTGGGGGAAATAGATTAAAAAAAATCACCTTTATCTAAATGTCATGTATGAACCTATCAAAGGATTTTAGCAGCATGAGATGTATTCAGATGACAAATGGCCTAAAGATACTCAGCACATACTATTCAATCTTGACATTAGAAAAGAGTAGACCACCTGTATGAAAAAAGTTATGGGTTTAAACGGCCAACGTTTGAACTATTTTAAACTTCCTTTTCCTTTGCTATTAAATGTCATCTTGATATGTTTTGTGTTTTTCCCAATGTAATCATGTATTTTTTGCAGCAAGGGATGAAAATGCAACAGCTAAGCTTTGGGCAGCAGAAATTCTGCACGATCCACACATGCAGACAAGCCACTTTGCTGATGTGGAGATACCAAAGGAGTAAAAACAGCTCAGGGCCTTGAACAAACCAAACCGAGGAGGGAAAACCACTTCCGTGCCTTGTTAGGTTGTTCTCAGCACACAGTCCAGACTTTTCTTAAGTATCTGAAGGATTTTCTTGGCTGTCAGAGAACAAATCTGGCAAATTTCTGCTTGGGAACCTATTTAAGAGAATCATATCTGATCTGGGGTCTGAGACTAGTAATGGTGAACTTCACTTATTGCAGGCACTGAGCATAAAAGATGTTTGCTAGCAACATTGTGCCACAAAAGCAAATGGTTCCACAGTGGCATTCCTGGAGGGAGCCATGTGGAGCACAAACACTCTTAAGCTTCTGGTGTTTGGCAGCTCCAAAGAAGCATATGGGGATTTGGTGTCTTCCTCTAGGGCACTTCAATGGTCATTTTCTTCCACAGAAAACAGAAGAAGTTAAACCCTCTACCAACACTCAGAGTTTCACTGCAGGAGGAGAGAAATTTTAGAGACAATCTAGAATTTCAGGGTCCAAAGGTAAAAGCAGGAAGGAAGTGGACAGAGTTTAATGTAGATGAGAATTATTAGTAATAGTATTCATGCTCAGTGTGCTTTGTCTGACTCTATGTGGGGAGAGTACTGTCAGGGTTAGCATGAAAAGCAGTGTTTTTCAAACTCTCTTCCCTTCCTCCTACTTAGAGTTCATCAAACAGTCTGGAAGTGTGTGTGTGTGTTTTTGTGTGTGTATTCTCTCAATGAGTTCCAGACCTGCGTGGCCACAAAAAAATCCTATCCCCCACTCATCCAAATCCTGGTAGGGGAGATGTGGGTGGGGTCTTTGGGTGAGGCCTTCTCCCAAACTCTCATAAAGGATTACTTTCAGCAGGATCTGAATCTCAAACTATTTCAAAAGTTGGTCAAGCTCACCCAAAGTCCTTACTCTAAACAAACTTCACTGCCACTTGTACTTGTAGGGAAGTAATGCAAACTAAAAAGAACAGTTATTTTGGCCAGTTAGGTTTTCACGAAATGATGATTCAGCTAGGACAATGGTGCAGCTAAGCCAAAAACAGCTTATAATGAATGTTATGCATTGTAACAATTTAGTTTAATGATCATAGGTAGAGTTTTCTTATGTCAAAATGGCAGACATTTAATGTCTCAACACTATACTGTATAATTGTCTATGTCTGTAGGCTACATGCTGAGAATGAATGCTGAATGTTTAAGGGTAAGTGGAAAACATATTCTCTGATGTATCACAGAAGAAAAGTGTGGTTATGACCAATCATGGTTGCAGCAAAATGTTTTGGTTGGTTCTTTTGTGTGCAAAATTTTCTGTTTTTCTCACTTCATTCGCAGCCTATCAGTGACTCATTGTTGCCCACACTGTAACCCAATGCGTGCGAATGGGTATGATGGAGAAATCAAACGAAGCAGGGATGAGATGAGGACACAGCAGTATAGCAAAGGAAGAATATCAAGGAGTTCACTGTTCTTTTTGTATTGTTATGCGCATAATTTGGCAACATCTTATCATAAGCATGTCTGCCACAATTATTTTCATTGTACGTTCTCTGGATTAGTTGATTAATCTTTTAATCTTTGTCCAGCCAACAGTCTAAACCCCAAAAGGTGTTCATATAAATGGGAGAAAAAAAAGCAAATCCTCCAAACAAGCTACAGTTGCGTGAGTTCTGTGTGTATGTTCATTAAAGGGCCTTGGGGGACACAGTGTGTTTAACTCTTACCTGGTAGGAATGGAATGATCCTACGCTTAGGGTCTTTTTGGCCTCCTTCCACTGGGAATTTGTCCAGCAATTCCATCTAAAACACCGCAATAAATTAAGACTTATTAGCACACAAAGCATTGACACACACATACAGTGTACATAAACATGCCGTTTACATTACTCGCAACAGGATAGCTGAGGCCAGAGAGGAAGGGTTCACATTTTTACAAATCAGCAGTTCCTACAAGGAATTCGGCCAATAAAGGAAGGTCTGCCAATGATTAGGAATGTCCTGAGCAGATGGTATGGTTTTTCCCCTCTACTTCATGTGTTGTTGCAGCAAAGGGGCTGTTAGCAGCAAGGCAACACTGACATAGTGGAACATTTCTGTTTCCATAATTTTCAAAGGCCAGAGAGCAGTGGTTCCTTAGATCTGCTGATCTGTGCTGATCACCACTTCTCTGGATCAGTCTTTTCTTTCTCTTAAATATCACTTCTGTCTTAAAAGTCTTTCTTTCTACTTCAGCATATTTTGTATCCTCCCTTTGTCTCATCAAATTATGTTATGTTCCATCACTTTGGCCCCTTATGTCTCCTTTAGTCATGTCTCTTAATGACATCAGTGTGCTTCCACTTGTAGGGTTGTTACCATATATATGTATAGATATGTATTTGTGCTTGTGTATGTTCATGCGTATGTTGTATCTTCCATCCTCCAGCAGCTGAAGCCAATAAAAAGACACATGGCAATATGACCAATGACCTTTAAGTGCACTCTCTCTTTCTCTTATGTGCTTTTCTTAAAGTGGATCTGCACATCTAACCAAAAGATTTAGAGTTAGGAATAAAATACTTGATGCAACTGAATGTTTGAGAGAGGAGTGTCTGGAAATTTCTTTGATATCGCACCCAGACTACAGAACCCAATACTTCAAAAATATTATCAGAAGACTCATAGGTCAAAGCAAATTTTATTTGATGACAGAAAAACACTGTTAAGGGATTTCAAGTGTTTTATGGCTTTAAAGAGTCAGCCAAAGTTCGGCTGAATGATATAGAGGGGTACATCATTCCCTGAATTAATGGCCAGTTTCTGTGATCACTGTTTTTAAGTTAGCAGTGTCAAACAATGGGTCAATGCACCACCAGGGCATTCTCAAAACTTAGAATATCACTCTGATCTGTTTTCTTTTTCCTCATTCTCTATAGTTTCATATCATCAAACCACATTTACTTACCAATGGAGAGTACTTCTTTCTCACATTTGACATCATCAATCTGAGCTAAAATATTGGCATAGAATTCTGGGTCAAATTAACTACTGTCTATCCAGAATCTGCAAGCAATGGGGCAATATTTTGGTATCAGTATCGGTACTCCGGGGTTTTTTCGGACCTAATTGTATTGCGGCGACCGGATCTTTGCTCTCAAACCACAAAAAAATGTGATGGCACAACAGTCTCCTTCAGTACATTATTCTATGCTTTCTTTTGATTTTCACATTGGCTAGTCATCCTGTTTAATTTGTCTTCTGATTAAATCGGAACCGTTGAAACAAGTTGTAGGAAGCCTCTGCAAGTAACTGGTTGCTGGCAGACACTCTGTGCTGCAATAAAATGGTTAATGCACTGTAGAGCCGATGCGCTGCTGGTTCTGCCGGCCTGAATAGAATATAATGTCTATAGCCTTACTGTTGTGTGTACAGCCTTATAGACTGAGCTGAGTAGTGATGCGCGGGTCGACCCGTAACCCGTGGGACCCGCAAATGGACCTGCGGGTCAGGCAGCAGTGATCGTCTGTTAAATCGGTCTGTAAATGATATTTTGACATTATTGGCTATTACTGTCATGGCATTCAAAGGTACTGATGCGTTGAGCAGGTGACAGTCTGCGGTTGTTTTCAAAACACACTTGTGTCACGCACTCCAAAAGAAACTTGTTGAAACTTTAAACAATAATTTATTGTACAAAACGGGGGAAACAAACGTTGACAAAAACGGTTCCATAATTCATATTAAATTCAAAAGATTACGAAAAAACAGCTATAAGTTAGAGGGAATAGTGATAAAGTGGTAAAACTTGGCATTGATCCACAGCCTCAGACGGATGCGCTCATGCGTGCCGTGCGCACAAGCTCAGTAGGCTACACTATATTTTCACATTTTTAACAATGCAATTTAAAAGTTTTGATTTTTATTGATAACCTACATTTACCAACAACAAAAAGACTACATTTAGCACCAAAAAAAAAAATATATATATATATAAAAAAGAAGTAAATAAAAAAACGAATATCCCATACCAAATTTTCATAACGAATACCTACCCATAGAAACGAATATTCGAATATCTGAATATTTGGGTATAGCCCTAGTTCCAAGACTGAACTTTGACCAAGATCAAGGTGACACCACATAGTATGACCTTCGCCTCCCAACAAAGAATATTGCTGAGAATGAAGAAGGTCTGCAGATACAACTAGAGCTCGCCCACGTTTAGGCTACTATGACATGGCTATCACGTAATGAGATTAGTACCATTTGGGTGTACGCCATAGAGACACTGAAGGGTTAAAACAAACTGGCTCTCTAGATATCCAAACCAAGCATGTTTTTATTCTCCCCACCAATAAATATCACTGTACCATTCCACTGTGAGACTCATTCCTAGAATATGCAGCACTGGCAATACCCAACAGGAATGTTCTAGTGTTGGTGCTTCGGTTTGTTTATCCTCAATGACTAAATTTCAGATCTCACAGTGATTGTATGTATCCATAGTTTGTCTTTTCTCAGCTTAGATGTTTAAACAAAAATAAAGACATCTGATGTGGTATGAGAGGCATTCAGCTTGCTGTCAACATGAAACATAACTGACTCTGAATATCAAATCACTCATCAGCCTCCTGTGATCCGCCTACTCTTGAATCTAATTTTACACGTGTGGGTCATGAAACATGGACCATGAGCATCACTGGGTAGAGGATGCGAGTTGTAGGGTGCTGCTTTTCCTCTAGGCATACTCAAAAGATATCAATTTTGATATGAGCTTTAATGTTTTATTAAAGTTCACAGTTAGGATTTCTGTGATACAATATCTCCCTGATACTGCTATAAACTGTTATCTTACTGACCTTTTTCAGTGTAATCATGTGGTTTCTACAACAAGTATACTGGCAATATAAATGAGTAATGCTGTCACAAAAAGTCCTCTGGTAAATTTGAAAGAAACAATAAGCTGCATTGAGCCAAAACTAACACAAAGACAGCCGGAGGTGTAATATGAGGCGAGGTGATGGAGAGGGTATGGGAAAGGCAGAGACCTGTGCCAAAAAATATTTTCTATTACTTGTTATGGACTGTCTCAGTCTGGTCAGGTGCCAAAGAGGTGCTGCTGCCGTAAAACAAAGAGTGGCATGAAGATTAAACATCCTCAAATCACTTAAGTAGATAGGCCATAATGCTTTCCTATTTTGAGGGAAACAAAGGAGGAATTATTATGTGACAGCTTGCTCTCATGCCACTATGACTGACCAAGACAGCCAGAAGAGCTAATGCAAAACTGCATTGGATATCATCCATGTATAAACATCCAAACAGATATATGGATATATATATTTCAGTGGCGGGACAGTTGCAGGCATCTGGATGAGAAAGCACCAGTCAGATAAAAGACCTAAAAGATGATATATGTTCAAGCATACAAGAGGACATATGTTGTAAGGGTGAATGATTGTCTACAGATCTTCAGCTGTATAGATTGACCCCATTGGCCTTTGTTTTCTCAGCTTAATTGTATTTCTTCACTAACTCTTGCTCATATCCTATGCAATATCCATTTGCTTCAGTTTGACCATTCCAAAGAACGTTAACAACCTAATCTTTAAACACTCTAAACTTTACAAGCCCCAAATCTTCAAGACTGCCAAAAAAAGACACTGGCTTTGGAATCCTAAATCTAGTTCTTCATTGATGTTTGATTTACTCAGTTTACTCTCCCAGCTTAAAGGTCCTTTTATGTGACCTCTGAGCTGGCCAAACAATAGTAAGTAGTCCATGGTGATTAATTCAATACATTTATTAGTATATCAAGAAAACAAACGATCCACTAACAGTCTTAGCTTTCATACCTGACAGAGAAGAGCTTATGTATTAACTGCATCTCAGAAAACTGGATAATCTCAAACCAATTGAAGATCTCATTAATCACGACTTAGGGCCTGGACACAAGCCACGGATGTGCACACTCACATTTATGGTTGTCAATGCAGACATACAGAAAGAATGTTCAAAATCAAGAGAATTGCTGAAATGGGGTGCAAATTTTCCCAAGTGCCTATTTTACAAGGAACGATGGCTGAGCCCTGAAATAAACAAAGTTGAACTTGTGGAACGTAATAGCGCGCACAAAAATATCACAGCCAGCAGATTTCTTTCCATTCTTCCATAAATTTCAGTCAATAGTTAATATGAAGGAGAAGTTAAATCATTTTAGTGCAGTGTTACCCAGAGCTTTACATCTGTCCTGTGGACAATATTTATAAGCCTAAAAAATACAATGGACATGGTTACATGATGGCTTCTCATTCAGAATTAAATAAATCTGAATGAAATCATTCGGAATTAAAGTCCTTCCAGGTAGTTTACATGGGAAATATTAATTCCGAATGAGGGTTTACATGGGAGATCAGTTTAATCGCCTTTTAATCGGCTGTATTCGGGTCCACACAAGGCTTGGGGCAGGGAAGGTTTCTGATTGGATAGGGGGTGGGGTGGATGTTACATGTTTACGTTTACCGGAAGAAAACACTGTAGTCTTGGCCCCGGATAACAACATGCTTGACGCCGCCGTTCTTAGTGCCTTTTTCAGGCTTGTGCAGAAAGACCGGAATGAACTTAAAGAGGAATGAGTATATACAAGTGCGAGAAATTCTTTCATTCGGAATTAGAAACGGAATATTCCAGCCCCTTACATCGGATTGAATTTTCAATCACATTGGCCATTTTCATTCTGAATTAGGTGTTTACAAGATCACTTTTAATAGGAATGAATTTTCATTCCGAATGAAAAGGGAATTAAACTGTCCATGTAAACCCACTCAATGTCTGGAAGAAGATCAGCTCTGACACTTGGGAACTTACTCTGAACTTGGGAAGTAGGCCATGATACAGTGATGAGTTGGTCGCTTAGTCAGGCGCAACCTGCCTCCGCGCCCTTGAAAGCTGGTACAGAGGCACAAGAGTAGCACCCATCACCCAACCTTGTGTTTTCAAGATGGTAAAAGACGCAGCTTGTGTCCCGGTCCTTGGTCTTGAATTGGTTGTAAAAAAAAAAAATTGACGCAGCCATACCTAATACTTAATACCATGAGGAAAAAAGACAGGCTTTATGCTTGAATGTCAAGCCTGATAAGGTTGTACTTGTTGACTTGTCTGCTAAAGCTCAGCCTTATGAAGTTAAAGCCACAATTTCCCTGCTAAAACAAAAGAGAATAACAACGATAAGGGGGTAGAAAGCTGAGCCATGAACTCTCTTTGTCTACTAAAGCAAGACACGGAAAAAGGTGAGTCAGTCCACTTTGGTCTTTACTCTTGTAGTTTCTTAGGATACAACAGAGGTGAACAAGGAATTTAGAAAACAGAGCACTAAACTCACAAAACAACAATCTGCTTGGCTTATGAGTCAGACGCTTCATCACTGACACAGTACCACCTTAAGAGAGACAGCATAAGCAAAGAGACAGGCAGACAGAGAGAGACAAACACAGAAGAGTCAATGCCCCACACACTGTAATTGTTCCCATGTGTCTCACTGAGTACAGACACACCCAGTCTCTGTGTCTACTCTAAACCTTGTATCTACTCTGTAATCAGAGCCACTCAAACAAGAGAAGGCATCTGGAGAGAGTAAAGATGTCTCTTCAAAATACCAGTTACATCATGCACCCAACATTAAATATTCATGCTCTACAGGCAGGAGGATGACAGGCCAAGGTGGAGCGCAGTCAAGCTCCATATGACTTTCCAAGGCTGAAGTATGTTAAATTATATCCTGCTGAGTTCATTTCAGTTAGAGGGAAATGCGTGCCACATTAGCACTATGGTCATTTGTGGACATCACGCATGGATTATAATAAACAAGAGCTTACAAAACTGATAATTTCAGTCTTGAACTCATCGGGTGTGGATATGTGCTAATGCCTATGCTGTCAGAACTTTCAAGGCTCTGTCAAAAGTTAAATTCAAATCCTAAACTGCAATGTTACTTTTTTCAAAACTAATTGACGTGATAGTACCACTGGCTCATGCCCTCATTCTCTCATTCACCAAAACCTGACGAGGAAATAGTGCTATTATTCAAAACACTGCTTGGAAGAGATCTAGATTTCCCATAATAAAAAGGCAACATTCAGCAAAGCTTGTATCCGCCAGGGAAATCTGGAGGATGGAAAGAGTGAACATAAACTATTAAAGATCTGTTTACACCACGTTGTCCATTAGTTGCTGTGATGTGCCTTAGTTGACTTCATTAACACTTTGACACATTTCAGTCACTGAAATGTTACAGTAAGACCAACAGACCAGTCCAGGGATGTAAGGAAGAAGACCTTGTCTGTTAATATGCCTGGTAACACAGTAAACTTTTAAACACTGGTATTTAATTTGCCAAATTCTTGCTGATTCAGAGACAAACGTAATCTTCCAGGGGGTTATAATTTGTCTAGTTCATATCCGTTTTAGCTGTATCATCAGCCTTCAAACAAAGGGATGATAAAGAAGATCAGACACGCAAAAGACTCTTGAATGAGAGTATAAAAGCCCAGAGAACAATAGCTGCTCTCTTTGCAACATGCCTATCTCTGTAGTCCTCCGATTCTTTCACTCAGTCCACTGTACATTCATGCCTGAGGTCATTCTTAACCCTTCACAGACAACCATACTGTAACCGCAACTATCCACATTTGTGGAAAGCTGAGCTGTTAGTCCACTGATGAAGTAGTGTGAGCAAAGAAATTATCTGTGGCATTTATAAGCAGATAACTTATGGATAATGGCTGTATGGATGGATAAATAGATGGATGGATTAAATCTGTTCATCTTCAATATGTGTAAGACCTCAGTGTTCTCGTTTTAATACTACCAGACAGGTTTTCTTACTTTGATTAATACTGATTGTCCTGATGCTTACATATAATTAACACCAGGAAACAGTTTCAAGGGACTCATGAATGACAGCGGTGCCTTAGTATGTTCAGTCTAGATACAGTCTTAACAATTTTACTTTTAGTTAGTCCCTGTAGGGTCAGTCTCTTCTACATATCCACCCCCAGAAAGGTCACAGGAGAAGGTCAGCTTAACAACAGCACGCAAGGGTCTGGTTGTGTCAAGAACACTTTAGAAAATAAAGTGGCTTGACCTTGGATCCTCAACTTGAGGATCTTCTCCCTGACCTCTTAATAGGGGTGGGCAATATAAATACAATCTTCTATCATTCTACATATCGAGATTGGGAAGAAGGTACTGGATACACCAGGCCAACAATGAGAGGCTAAAGGCCCTTTTATGCTCAATGTTAAATATGGATCCAGATACGGACGGAGCCTTCTGTCCGTGCTCTGCGTTCATTTCATCTGTATTTCTGCACGTTTCCATAAAGCTTACGGATACAGGCCAAACAGAGCAGTACCACCAGAAACCGTGGGGGCAGTGTTGCTGTCATTACCCGATACGTAGCTCTAGTGAGACACGAAGAAGAAATAACAATTCAATTTCTCTCATTGGCAGTACTAGAGAAAAGAATTCTCCGTCCTCCAGTCGTGATGTATTTAATGACCTCACCGACCACCGCCTCCTACAACGCTGCCTGTTTTTGTCTTTTATGCAAGAGGTACATTATCAACATCTCCTCCACAGTCACCATGTTTGTCTTTGAGTTTGTTGTTGTCATAAACGTTTGACGCTGGGCTGCCTCCTGGTGGATATATTGGTTAACATCCATGCCAACGTAAAGGACGCATGGAAGTATGTGGGCAGTGACGGTAACATCGTTTGAAACGGACGTATACATTTTCGTACGTAAAGGGAGCATAAATGAGCCTTAAGAAGGAGCTTCTACCCTCGGGCTACAAGGATACTGAATGATGACCCTGCCAAATCCTAAACACTGACATTTATTTATTATTACTACAACTACAAATTGGTGGAACTGAAAACTGCATGTGACGAATAAGTTGCTTGATTAATGTACTTTTATATTTCAGCGTTGATTCACTGCAATAAATTTGATGAAAATTCTATTCAGACAACAATACAATAATAATTTGATATTGTCTGTTGCTGGGATAAGGATAGCTATCTCAGTATTAACTGGATCTCAGACCAACTCAAAAAAATCTGATATGGCTAAACATTTTTATTGCCTAACAGTATATATTGCCCAACCCTACCACTTTGCCAGAAACTGTTGAAAAGTATATTTTAACTTATCATTTGGTTGAAGCTTTAAACTTTCCACAGCAAGGCTGGGTCCAATGTAACTTGGATTTCATAAATGCTACCTTCCCCTGAGTTACAGGACCATGGCACTGTTTACCCACTGCTCATCAGAGGAATTAAGTGCATGCCCAAGAGGTACTGTTTCTAAGTGGTGTGGAAAGCATTGAAAAGCCTGGGTTTGATCACACACTGTGTTTCTGTACTTCTTGTCTCAGAGACATATGACACAATTTTTCTGGTGTCATATTCAGGATAAGACAGCCCTTGTTGCCAAGGCACCCCTCGATTTTCTATATCCACTTATTCTATTCTTGGCCAAGTGTCTAGAGCCTATTCCAACATGCCCTGGAAAAGTGGCAGGGTACACCCTGGAGAGGTCACCAGTCTATCACAAGATGTGTAGCTTCCCAATTTCAGTTCTTATGGCATTTTCTAGCACCAGCGGATGAAGTATCAATCAGTTTCTGTTTGGTTTCTCGCCACTTAGAGTGGAGACATGATTGTGATGGGAATAGCAAGTGGGTTCATTTGTGCCTGTCGTCTCTTGGCAGCCAACAACAATAAGCCATTTTCCTAAAACATGACTAATTCTAATCTAGTCAGTTGACAGACAACTGCAAATCATGCTCTTCAGTCCAGCTTGATGACATCAACTGGTTAAGGAGCTAGAGGGTAAAAACAAAACAGCACTCCTTGTTCCTTTTTTATACTCGGCTCTCTGTGAGCATGGGCCACACTGCTAACAAACCACATCTACCCACAGCAATCATAAACAGACACATATGAATGAGAAAATTAAGAGTGCTATGGTGATGTTTAGCTTCGGGTGTTAGGTCTTTTGTATTAATTTCACTGAGTCATGAAGGATAGAGTCCCAGCAATAGTTCATCTATCAAAGTAAACTTCAGTGCATTGAATAGTTTTGACAACACACTTAATCTTTCCTAACAAATGAATTGAAACCTCCATTGTTTCTTTCTCCATATTCAGCCCACACCATTCACACCCTAACATGAAAACTGTTAACAGAGATTCAGCAATAAGTACCTATCTTGTACCTATCAGCATTCCCTTAGTAAACAACAAGTTTTGGGTTCCAGGAACAAACTGCACTGCTTAAGGATACATACAGCGCATTTTATTCTGAAAATGGCTGAAAATTACTATACACAACAGGAAATAGGCACATTGTTGTTGCTTGTTGAAATACACACAACAGGCAGCCCCAACGCTTTAAGCAAAATAACTTGCCCCCCTTTAAAAAGTTTTGTTACTTGATTACTGCAGATGGAAAATATGTGACAGCTGTGCAGCTCTGAATAAGTAAGCAGTGATGTATTTTCATACAGCTTTAAAGTAAAACTGTATCCTGTATCCAAAGAGACTAGGAATGCTGGAAGACTCAGCTTGTGAAGTTGAGCGGACACGTCTGCAGCATGGAAACTGTTCTTAGTGACATGGAAATAAAACTGATGACCCCATGGCAAAAAATCTCAGCACTTTCCATCTTTCTGAAGATCAGTCTATTTTTGTTCACAATGTCACACATTGAAACAGAGAGGGGAAAAACCACACAGGTTGTGTTAAAATGCTAATTGCTTAATTTGTTCTCTCAGTATTCAAGAGCTCGCAAGACTAAACACATACTCTGCATTACATACATTTATGCATAAGTGCTGGCAATAACTCTGTCACACCATGGAGTCCTTCAGCAGTATGCAGAAATGGATACTACACTCCCTGATGCTTTAGACCAGGCTAGCATCACGTCATCGCCAAGGCCGTGTCCCCATTTGGAGCAAAGAAATGCTCTGTCACATATAGAGATGAACAGGAAAATGCTGAAAAGCTGCTGTGTAGTGGTTCAACCAAGCCTTGCATACTGAGATTTGAGGCACTTTAGATATGTGAATATTCACTGTCAGTGTGGTAAATCACTAAATGCTGTTGGTGACATTTAAAACTGATGGACAGCTAACTTGAGTAGGAGGCTGCTTCAGTCCAGTGTAACTGCATCATACTGTTGTCTCCAAATAAATAGCAGCCAAGAACATACAGTTGGCTATTAACAGGTTGGTTATTTACAGACAACAATACTTGAGGCCTGCACTATGAAGCCAGTTCAACTATCTATCTTTTCGTTATCTGGGTTGACTAACCCAAGCATTGGCCATCTGGGTAACCACTACTGCAAAGCTGGTTATCAGCTAGTTCAGTCAGCTCTGGGTTTTCTTATCCAGCCATGAGTGGCATCATGTGAAAGAGGAGGAGGTGTTAATTATGAGCAACATCATCAGAACCACGAACAAAGTAGGCTGCTTCATATGATATGTGATGAAACGATACTGACAGTGTGTGGGACTGCCATACAGTAAAATGTTAATGTAAAAGATACCATGTAATCTTGTAACGGAAAATGTAGAAATACTGAAAATACGATACTCTAAAGTTAACCTGCTCTGGAACAGGTTAGCTGTTCAGCATAAATTACCATGGTGATTTATCCCAGCTTCATAGTACTGAAATCCAAGAGTTAACCCTCAAATTACCTCACTAACTTCAAATCCTGCTTCATACTACAGGTTAACAATGGCGCTGACTGAAAACTGCCCCCGCTGCTGGGCGCCATGCTTCGGTTCCGCGTCTGATATGTCCAGGGCGTTATGTCCAACAATGCTACATGAAGCAGATGAATGACTTTTTCTCTGCAGTGTGAAAACGGCAGCCACTTAAACCACTGACTGTGCACTCTGCCGCCAGGTGGGCAGGGGTGGTAATTGCAACCGGTCAAAATGGCCGACGGCCTTCAGATTTCCCGGTCATTGTTGTAAAAAACCAGTCAATGACCGAGAATATCCGGTTAACGCGACCCCTGGTTGGGACACTGCTCTACTCCGACATGGGAAGCCTGAAGTGATTCTCTCTGCCATTTTCCACACGCTGTTACTGAAATCTTCTGCGATCACCTGCCCCTCGCATTATGCATAGTTCACCTACTTGACTACGACTATTCGAAAAATCGTCGAATAGTTGCCATGATTTTCGAATAGTGTTTTTGCTTGTGCTGCCCATCCCTAGCCCTACATGACGGCAATCAACCTTTAATTATTAAGGTATCGCAAACACTCTGGTTCAGACAAGGTTGCAAAATGATGATTACATGTCCGTAAAAAAACCTTGGCTTAACAAAAAATATATGCAAACAGACTCCTCCAAATTATGATCCAAACACACGTCAAACTGCAATGAAATCTAGCTATAGAATCTTTGGTTTTCTGCCCCCCCCCCCCCCAAAGGGGTGTGGCCTTAAAGTTTTGCAAAGTACCCACATGTGCCAGTTTGATGTATTTAGGGGTAGCAGCTACATGGAGACTCCAGTGTGGGTGTTGCAGGAAAGAGGTGGGTGAGAAGTGGCAGAAATATCTTGGGTGAGAAGAGCGTCTAGCTCTTGGGTCAGACACGCACGACACATGTAATCACAGAGAAATTTGGGCAGACTGTTTTTGAAAATGTAAAGAAATGCAAATTAGTATTAAGATTCTATATATGTAATGACACCCCTTTTTTCATGTTGTCAGGATCACTGTCTGCTTAACCCAACTTGGTCTGGACTGTATCTGTTTATAGAAAAAAACTAAAAAGGTGGCATCCTTTCAAATATAGAATACATATATCTGGATTTAAACAACCAAGCATTTAGAAATGTAGAAATCCTACTGAAGTCAGACTGAGTGAATAAACACTGCCTGTGGTCAGTAAAAAAAGCACACGTTTCCTTGGTTGAACTAATGCATCACCTACTTGGGCCAGCTGTGTTGACGGGATGTGGTGAATAACATTTCCTGTCTGGCTCTGAGGCTTTGGTGTGACCAGTAAAACGTCTTCTTCTTCTTCTTTTTTTTTTTTACAGTATCATCTTTTCTCTGTTCATATAAACCCCTCCTGTATCATAAGGCAACAGAATGAGCGATGACCAGAGCAGATGGAACAAGGCAGGATAAGACATAAAAAAATCAAAGGCAGATGACAGACAATGACGAAATGGTAACGAGAAGAGCTCAATGACTCAGCTCTATGTCGCTATCCGGGCCGGGCACCTGGGATGATGTCTGATGATGTCAAACCATTACCTTATTCCTCATCAAAATGCACTGTGTAACGGGTCAAAATGATAAAATAATCTTTTAAAAAGATAACAAAAGAACTTCAAATACATTCTACAGACAGACATTTATAATCCCTTTATCATCATGGAGCTGATGAGATGTCTGGCCTTCCAACTCCAACTTGCCAGCCTTGCTGTAAGAAATACCACAGCCTCAAGGTGGCTTATAAGATGTCAATGCCAAATCTAACAGGAGATAAGAGACTGGCTTGTAATCTCTCCAGCTGGGCTTATCTACATCTCTCTCACCAGTGAGAGCCCACCCACAGGCTGTCAACACAGCAGGAAGCAGCTGAATGGCATGGCAGGGTGAACACCAGTGGGGAATGCCCCCGCTGAAAATATGTCATGTATGCTCATCTAGTTCAAGGCCATTGATCCAATACTGTAATGTAACTAGTTATGTGTGGTGGTAATGTGCTGAGGTATGGATGAAATTAACAAGGAATGATATTGTTGAAAGTGATCAGTGACCGTAAAATCTGTTCAATTAGTATCTGTGGATGTTTTAAATAGACAACAGGAAAGAACTTGTGTTTCCTAGCCAAGCGGCAACCTCCAGGGTTTAAAAATGGAAGCAAGTGCCCAAAACTGCTGTTGCTCTCTTGGGCACTTGAGGCTGGCTCCAAAAGGAAGTCAATCCCCATAGACACTCATGTTGAAATGCCCAACTTTGCAGCAGAAATAAACATGTTTAGAGCCTGGTACAAAAACAGTTTTGGTCTCTATAGCTAACTTCCTCTTCATTACATCTGTACGAGGGGTGAATTCTTTTATAACTCACCTATTTTAATGTCATTAATGTTATGCATAATTAAGGGTGTGGCTGCTTTGAGTGACAGGCTGTCTGTAGGTCCTTTTACACTGCCTCTTCAAGGCAGGAATTTCATGCCATTATTGCACCTTCCTGTTCTGTATAAATGCTGCCATTGCGGAATAGGGGGACAGAGCTGTCTCGTCTCTGAGCTGGGAACGGAGGAAGTAACAGCATCGAAACGACCTCTGTATAAATGGGACAGCTGGCGGGACGGGTTCATGGGCGTCAAGGTTGGCTGACATTTTGGCGACATGTTATGCATGCAACCAATTGCCTGGAGATTTAAATAGTAGCTGATAGCAGTTAGCAGCTAACTCAAACAAGAAGAACAGTTGCCAAAAATGTCCACAAATTGGGAAAACAATAAGGTCCAGGAAGCCTTCACTCCTCAAGCAGAGAACGTAATCAGCCGCTATTTCACAAAAACAGTAAATTGTTGTTGTTGTTAAAATGCAGAGGCATTATGAAAGGACTGTGTAGCGGCTCTACTGCGCAGTCTTTTTCTTAAAAGGGCTTGTGAGGCATCACCGCAGCCTGAATCAGATCCACCCCTCGCTCCTCCACAGCTCCACCCTCTCATTCAAATATTCTGGCTCCAAAACACCAAGATGGCGATGATCAAAATGCCTAACTCAATGGCTACGCCCATTATTTCATTCAGTCTGTGTTCCTTGCACATAAATGACAACATGTGTGGTCACTGATTAATTCTGATTCAGCAATTCTTCATCTGTTGCTAGGATCTCTGTCTTTGAAAAACTGACTTTCCAGCTCTTACTGGAAAGAAAACTCCCCTCTTACTAATACGTGAAGGTTTCCCGATCTCCTCCTCTCACTTAGACACAGCGCTCACAAAGTCTTAAAAGCCTTCTTCGTGAGCCAAAAACATCAAAAGCAAGGCAGTGCTACGGCTGGATGATGAAACCCAATTTACTGAATTACCAACACTGTGAAACTCACATGGAGTTTAATTTACTTTAGTTGCAATTTTCAAAACACAAATAAATACTCTGAATTTAATATATGTAATTGAAAATAGCTACAGAAGCCAATGAAAGATGTTCAACCAACCATTCAGCCTAAATTGCAGTTCAATAGTTTAAGTAGTCATAGAGTTATACATCCAGCAAAACACACAGGAAACCTTAGGCTGCACGGTTGGATCATTTCTGGCACCAATCTACAAGATCTCCACTCCACATGTCTCCTAGTTCCCTTTTAAATTAGCCATCTTTCTTATCTATTTTATGAAAATGCAACTATCGGCACAAACAATAAAGAAAATGACGGTCAAGTTCTTTCACTGCTGTTGCAGGTTTTACTGATTAACAATAGTTCAACAGCAGGCTTACATGTATTAATACCCCTTTAAATGTTATCAGTAAAGAGCAGTTAACAGCCCTTAATGTTTTTAGCCAATCTGTGTTTATTACACTGCAAAGATTCCTGTTTACAGCTACACATGAACTTTTACTTTGGCATGGTCTCAACAAGAGAGGTGCAACGATTAAAAAACATTCATGAGTGTGATATGAGCTGATTTATAAGTAAGACTGTTGGCAGCTTCTGAAGCCTTGAGTCAAACTAATGATATTAGTAATGGAATTGTTTATATTCTTCTGGTTAACATGACACTTGTAGCCTCAGAGAAACCCCAGTGGAGCATTATAATTATTGATTTCATTGCTCATGCTTTGACCATTCTAATCAATTAAAAGGAATTTAATTCAATTAGGGCTGACAGTGTGCTTCGCCTAAATTGACTATGTGCTCATTGCCTTTCTGGGTTTCCTGGAGTCCACGCTTTGCAAGCTCAGACGTGGCCGAGGCCCCAGATCCATTACCTTCGAAAGAGGAAGGGAAACTAGGATACTAATGAGATTCCCTCCTTGTGCAACACACACTGCCAGCGTGACGTTCAAGAATGATTCAGACATTTCTGTGGTCATCAGTGCGGTCGTCACATTCATCACTGTCCTCTATTAACTTCATTGGGACATTTTCCGACTCCTCTCGCACAATATAATTACCAGTGTCATATGGGTGGAGCAGAGAGAGCTCGGCTACGAGCACAAGGTCTACAGGGGGACAGTGCAGTATGGAGAGAGTACCATTCACTTCCTGACCTATGCTTGTGTTAGGTGGTGCAGTTATAACTTGTCACACTCTTTTTAAAGCTGCAACATGCGACACTCACCTGGAGGTCAAAGAACTTGCTGTAGCGTCTGTAAATGATTTCTGTACTGCCATCACTCCAGGACACTTTGATGATGTAAACCTGAAAAACAAAAGACATAAATATAAGAACATTTCAAACTAACAAATTTGATAATCCAAACCTCCTGGTGCATCTGACAGTGACTCAGAGTGCCAGTAATTGGCAGTGCTGTGACTCCTAGAGAGGGTAGCGTGAGGAAAGGCAGACAGCACACTTGTCAGGCAACATCAGCAGCAGTCACTGTCATCATCCGTTCACATGAACGCGAAGGGAATATCCGATTATTTCATTTCCTAGTCTATTTGTGTCACTTCCTGCTGGAGAGGAAGTCATTATACTGGATTGATGCAGCAGATCTGACTATTAAGACTGTAGCCATACATCAATCTGGATCGATATATTGATTCAATGATTAACAACAACACGTCTGTGTCCCCATTTACATTCAAGCACACCTCCTTTCTTAACATTCAAGCAGTGCTAGCTCATTAGCACCAGGCCAACGATGGCAAACAACCAACAAAAAGACAATGAGGATATTTACTGATTGTCTCATATTGATCACAGGACCCTAAATTTAATTCAAACGAGACGACACATCATATCATCATGTCCAAATAATCGATATAATGTTGTATCATGATGAAACTTGTGATTTACACCCCTGCTGACCGTGTTGTCTTTTCAAAATTGCACTTCTTGAGAGACATTGTTTTGGCAGACACTACCATTAAGAATGAGCAGCAAAAGCAGCAATAGAAACACGAGTTGGTGAGTTTGATGTGAAGCCTTCAATATAACATACCATCGCACTGAAAGCTAATGCAGAGTGCCTCAACACCGTTAAAATACAGGGATAAACTAATGTTGCCTCTGTGGCACTAAGTTACAACACACACGTCTTGTACATGTGAGACTGAAAATTCCATCAGCCTCACATTAACAACAGTAAACCAGCACAAGGCATCCAAACAAAAGCATCTAGCTTTTTGCTCATTGCAGTCTACAGGCAACAGACACAGCTCTTAATTTTTTTTCCCTCTTCAGTCGAAGAAGACGGGAGAGGCAGGGAGGTGATTGGAAACTCCCCGGTGGCTTGCTGTGTCTGGCTGAATGCTGTTGGCCCCACTCCCAGACCTTCGCTGGCCTCCCTCTCTCTTTCAGGGCAGTCGAGTCAGATATGGCCACGGATGGACCAGCTACAGCAGCTATACAGACCGGCAGGGAGGCTGTCTTCATGTAATAAAAAGAGTTATGTGTCAGTGTGTGTAAACTTCAACCAGCGGAGGGCCATCTAAACAATAACATGAGTATATTTCATGGTATTGATGTGGCCACCAACTCTTTGCTGAATTCTCAACAGTTAAGGGCGGGAACCATGATATGCAAAAGGTTGCTACGGTCTAAAAAATGATTAAGATTTAAATAGAACAGCTTCAATGGCAAATTGGGCTGAAGCCATAGCTCTGAGGAAGACAGGGAAGGCTATAACTTTAGCTATAAAAGCTTCTCTAGTCAATAAAACACTAATACTGGCAATAAAATGCTCTTATATCTGGAATGTGATATTTGGGGTGTTTTTCCTGACTTCAAGAAAGGTTCAACTTCGATGAGCAGAGGCGCTATAAGCTGCTTTTTGTACACTTAACCGCACCTCCAGGGTTCTGGAAGACTTAAGGTGTCCAGCCTGCATGTGTAGGGAGCGTACCAGAGGCACAAAACAACACGGGCAGCACCAGAGAGCAAACAGACAGATGGAGAAGACACGGGACCTCAAGAACTCTGTGTCCTTGACCACTAACACTCACAGCGGTATAAAGGTCTGTTGGTCCTTCAACCCAGGCATCGTTTTCACACATAGACGAATGCAAACCAACATACGAGAGCACACGCCATGTACACGGAACTAACACGAATGCCTGCTGAGGCCTTGGCAGTGGCCTTCAGTGTTGGCCATCTCATATGATGTCATTGGTGTTACTTTAAACTGAATGTGAGCATGTTTGAGGACAAACTCGCCCACATTTATCCCCCAAACTATAAAACCGCCATTGTTTAGGAATCTCAGAAAAGCGAGAAATGGGTCTTTGTCTTTTTGACATTCTTGTCTCCCACACAACTTTGCAGTACCAGCAGGGAGTGATTGCTGAAACAGGGAAAATATCCACACATTGATTCTTCTTCGTCTCTCCCTGCTTTTCTGCTACACACAGTAATGGAACTGGACCAGATCCTTAAATTGGCACAGGTACTGCATGCCAAGAGAGAGGCATACACTGATAAGGAGATAATCATAGCAATATCACTTTTCATGTCTCCACTGATTTAACATAGAAGAACTTGAGCTATTCTGTGCAATAATTCAACACATCTGGCTTAGATCAGACATGTTTGATTAAAATACAGCTTGAAAACTGCCCTTAATGAAAATCACACAAGGCACTTTACTAGTAAGTCATAAAATATGCCACATGGCAAACATTATTTGGGCCTTTCCTTGTTCAAACATTACCTTATGCTCACTCCGATGACCTTAGAAACTCTCTGTTAGTCTTACTTCCTGTTGCCAGAGCCTATGAATATGTTTTTCTGAGTAAATTGAAGAGCCTGAGGCATGACAAAGCTGAGATGCTCAATTTGAACTCAGGGGAATTAGTCTGGATGGTTTGTGGACTGGATTTGTGTGCCTATTAAAATGTTTCTGAAGGCACACACGTGGCAGCGGAGAAGACCTGGAAATGGCTTTGTTAGACTGCAGACAATACTTCCATCCACATATATAACTTGTAGGTGATACTGAATTGCTGATAGACACTCGAAAGTATGCAGACTCAGGGAGGGTCATAGGTCACATCAGTCAGACACCCAAAACAACAACACTGAGCATAATTGCTCAGGGTAGAAAACAAATTGCTGGTTTGATATCAGTCCCAAACAAAGAGCTGATGAATCCAACATTATTTCCTACAGTCTGATACATGACAACCTGAAGATCACACAGGAACAACTCTTTAAGTGTGTCAATCTTCAGTGTTTATTGTCTTTTCTTCACTGCATGAGTTAGAATCTGACAAATGAGTTTCTCTTTTGAGTGTGGCGCCTTCAAATCTTCATTATAAAACCACTATTGGTCTAAAGAGTCAAACTTGAGATTTTGACTCCGTGGTAAACTGTAATCTGACACCCTCTTTGTTTTTACTGAGCCCTACAGAAGAGGGAGTAGGGCAGCAGAGGAAAGTAGGTCTACTGCTCAATGTAAGCTGCAAAGCGCTGCTGTGAAATAAAACAAAGCTTACGTAGTGTTTGTTGGGATTTCTCCGCTTCTGGACATCCTGAACTGTTACTTCTTGCACGGTGCGCCGTGGCATGGTGATGTCCTCTTCTGTACACCTCAGGTTTCAAAGAAAAAGAAAAACAGAATTCCCTGTCGGGTTTTAGGAGCGATTAAACCCGGCTGAGAAAGTTTGCCCGGCGTCGCTTCTTTGTCATCCGCGCCGCTCCGTGACCCCTGAACGCAACAAATGCTGCTTTCCGTAAAACTGTCTACGTCAAATTTCCTGTCCAACATTCAGCCGCTCACGAGCCACAAGTTATGAGTCGCTCGGTTCTTCGTTTCCCTCCCCTTCGTCTTCTTGTGCCTGGTCCCGTCTCGCTGACGGCTCCCAACCAAACTCCCAGCCTATCCCAGCTCGCCCACTCCCATTTGAGGGACTGGGACGCTTCATTATGTTGCATGGACCAGCCCTCCAGCGTCAGGCAGCCACGGGTTCAATCCATACACTTAAAGCTGTATTACCATGGAGCTAACTCTGGGGCACAGAAGACAGACAGGGGAGAGGACAGAGGCTATCCAAAGCAACATCAGGCTCAGCAACTCTTATCTTCTCACCTTATATTCTGTCTCTCTGTACTGCACCCTGTTTTACTACTGATATTTCTGTTTACTCTGCAATATGACATTTCCTTTGAGCTTTTTTGTGTCCAATGTATTTCAGCAGTCACTGTAACCCCCATCCCTCTCTGATAAACTTCACGGACACCACCCCTCATACTCTGAATGTGTTCAATTGAATATGATATCAACTGAACTATCAACATAGGCCGCTATACAACTGAGGCAAGGTTGTAATTTTGTGCTACTGACTTGACTGAGCTTGGGAACTCAGATTAAAGTATGAAAATGCTCAGAAGGAAACAACACATGTTCTAGGATTCATGAAAACTGGATAAAAATTGAAATTGAATGGAAAAAGTTTTGTCACCGTTGGGGAAAATTCCTCAAGAATTGCTCAGTCAAAACATGGAATTCCACAGGGATATGTTTTAGGATCTGTTCTGTATATGCTACCCCTCGGACGGATAATACGTCATCACATCTTTTTCTATAGCTACATGGATGACACACAGCTCTACCTGTCTGACACCAGTAAATTAGCATCTCTTGTCAGTCGCCTATATGACATAAAAAGCTGGCTGTCCAAAAACTTCTTAAAATGTAACTCTGAAAAGACAGAAGTTCTCATCATTGGCCCTGAATGTACCTCAAAACAAATTCTGCCACTCATCAGCCCCCTTACTCCGAACATAAACCTGTGTGTTATTCTGGACAGTAATTTGACCCTGGAGCAACATGTAAAGAATTAAGTCCAGTCTTGTTTTTACCAGCGGAGGAATATCTCCAAATCCAGGTAACTTCTGTTCTTTAATAACACGGAGAAAATTATACATGCTCTTAAATCCTCCTGTCTTGAATACTGTAATACCCCATTCATCTGCTTCAACAATCAATCTATACGTCAGCTCCAAATCATTCAAAATTCAGCAGCTAGACTTTTGACCAAATCAAAACGATCCTTAAACACTGCACCTATTTTGGCTAGTCTGATCTGCTAATCTGGGTCTTCTAACTGTTCTAGAGTCCAGGTTAAAGACAAAGGGTGATCGAGCCTTTTCGGTTCTTGCTCCTGGTCTTTGAAACAGCCTCCCACTGAGCATCAGATCAGCTGACTCTGTTCACATCTTTAAATCTCATCTCATCTAATCAGTATCTTGATATGCCACACCTGTGAGGTGGGATGGATTATCTCGGCAAAGGAGAAGTGCTCACTAACACAGATTTAGACAGATTTGTGAACAATATTTGAGGGAAATGGTCTTTTGTGTGTATAGAAAATGTTTTAGATCTTTGAGTTCAGCTCATGAAAAATGGGAGCAAAAACAAAAGTGTTGCGTTTACATTTTTGTTCAGTGTATGTGATTAAGTGTATATGTTGGTGTAGGTGTATGTATATGCTTCTGTTTTATTAGTATCACATTTGTTTTATAGTTTCTTCACCTTGGAAAGCACTTACACATTTTGTAATTTGATCACATGTGCACTATTGTTTGCTCAGTTTGTGCGATGGACTGTAGCATGGTCTGCTTTTCAACCTGAACCTGCCACAGGTTTGCTGTTCACAGTTAGGTAAGTCTGTATTTTGGTTATAACCTGTTTCTACTAATGGTGGAAAATTCATTGGGGTGTAAGGAAGGAACTATTGAGCTTGACTCACTGAGACTGCATCACATGATATTCTTGTGTGTATGTGGTTAATGTCTCTCAATCTGTCACGAGATGATCAAAACTGTGATGGGTTCAACAGGAAATGTGCTAATTTTAGCACAGGACAGTGCTTTGTATGCAGAGAGCTACAATGTGTTGTTTTAGATTTAAGTTAAGTATTTTGTAAATAACTCAAACAATTTCAAAGGTAAGAGTTGTCTCATGTTGACCAAGTCTGAGATTTGACTGACAGTTTTGTTGCAAAACAGCTCCATCTTTTGGTGTGTTGCACTCATTACACTGACACTGTACATGTGGCAGTTCTCCCCCTCAGATCTGCAGAAGCACAGCCCTCCTTCACAATAGAATTACAGCAGATTTATTTAAAATGATGGCTACATTACACAGAAAATGTCAGGAGTCAGAACTTTCATATCAGGTCACACATATTAAAAATATGGAACATAACGTAACTCCCCAGTGTAAACGTTTCACATGCTTTATTTTACTTCCGGCTGGAAATAGAAACCATTTTAATAAAAAAGCAGAAATGAGAGTAGACAGAATTCATAGCATAATTCAAAAATAAAGACATTACATAAAAAGGGGGTATATGAGTCCACAGTGAGGGATAAAAATACACAACATGTAGTGGAAAAATGCTAATAATACAAAAATATCCCAAAAATGAAAGAATCGTTAGTCATACAAGACTTGTGAAAGAATGACTTACTGAAACTCCTGTCAGTAGGGGAAAACACAACTTAATTCTCATAATGTGAGGTATTGTTTTTGAAATGCTGTTATTAAAGGCATCAAAGTTTTGTTTGGCTACATCCTATAGAGGATCAACAAGTGGGACTGTTGCATCATAGGCCGTATTTTAAATGGGATATAAAATCTGTTGAATAAAAAATGCTAATTTCCAGGGCCCAGAGAAGTTAGAGTAAACAGTAAGGTGTCACAGACATCAGGGAATATATCTGCAGGGTCATGGGGTCAAATGTTAAAGGTTTCAAAACAGGTATCATGACAGATAACAATCAGAGGTCATATTAAAGGTCAAGGGTGATTTGAATGAGTAGAGGTTGTTTGAAATGTCACAAAGGTAAAGACTTAGATGCCGTATGCCATATAAGATGAGAGGCTAGAAGTCATATGAAAGGCGAAGGGTCAGTGCCGTCACACATTTGCAGCTCCAGGTGTGACGTGATGCCGGGGAAGCGATCCTGCAGCTGCAGCAGGTAGCCCAAGGCTTCTCCCTGAGCCACCGGGCCCATGAATCGATAAGGACGGATGTTGAAGATCTTCACACAGTGCACTGGATGAGATAGAAACAAAAATTGTAGTTTTGTGGACATTAATGTCCTGTTATCTCTTGCCTGGGCCTGTTTTAGAGTTAGTTTTATATGCATACATTTTTCCTTCAGCAATTTTAGGATACCAGTGACATTTTAGTAATACAAAAGATGATGCTGATGCCAAGAGTTATATGTGTAAGAGTTTATGTGTAAAACAAAGAGTAGGCTTGAGACTTTCCTCTTTGATAAAGCTTGTAGTTAGGGCTGGCTCAGGCTGGCCTTGGACCAGCCCCTAGTCAGGTAGATATAGGCCTAGTCTGCTGGGAACTTCCTATGATGCTTAACTTTGCCTCTTCACTGGAGCTTTTGTGCTTTCTCGTCCTGCAGGTTCCCACAAATCGGGGCTGTGCCTGGATTGTGGGTTGTGATTGCACCTTCTGCCGTGGTCCTGCCATTGCCCACTGCTGCAGCTGTTGTTATTAGACAGATTTCTCCTATAAGGAAGTATAAGTATAATAGTAGTAGTATAACTCAAGAGGCAGGGTACACCCTGGACAGGTTGCCAGACTATCACAG
Organism: Epinephelus fuscoguttatus; assembly: GCF_011397635.1. Lineage (NCBI taxonomy): Eukaryota > Metazoa > Chordata > Actinopteri > Perciformes > Serranidae > Epinephelus > Epinephelus fuscoguttatus. The sequence goes on along the minus strand of NC_064763.1, from coordinate 35,097,095 downwards.
AGACAGACGACCATTCACGCTGAAATTCACACCTACGGCAAATTTAGGGTCACCAAATTACCCTAGCAAGCATATCTCTGGACTGTGAGAGAAGGCAGGAGTACCCGGAGAAAACCCACGCTGACACGGGGAGAACGTACAGACTCCACACAGAAGGGTTCGAATCAAGAACCCTCTTGCTGGGAGGCGACAAAGTTTTTCCTTATCTGTTATGAGCCTCCAAGGACAGAGGGTGGCGTATGCTGTAAAGCCCTCTGAGGGAAACGGTGCTTTGTGGTATCGGGCTATATCAATAAAGGTGAATTGAAATGAACAGAAATCAATGGCTGATCAATATTTTTAAATAATGATTGCATTTGTTGAAGAAAAGCAAAAGCATTAGACAACTTTAGCATCCCCTTATCTTGGGCAACTGCTTCCTAATAGCTATAATTTCCTCTTCATGCACTGTTTACATACATCATACATCTTTGTTGATGAAAATGTTCTTCTTCTCACCCAAAAATAAGAAATGTGGAGAAGGGGAAATGTGGAGGTATCGTATAATTGCTCATTTATAATCCCAAAATGTCAACAGAGTCAGGTCTTACATTTCCCTTTCACCATTCTGCAGACAAAAACAAGCAAGCTGCCAACTTAGAAACAAACAACCCAAAAATAGGCTAGTCTACAACGCAACACCATCATTAAATCCTACGAGCTCCTAATGATCAGTGTCTCAGCATTAATGTGGGTATCATGGCGAGGTAATGTGTCTCTGTGATGTCTAATCATGTCTGTGCTTTACCCTGAGATGAAAGGAGCTGACAGTACATGTGTTCTTCTGATAATACAGTTCAATTAGGGGTAGAGGCAGAATGAGGACTAATGATGTTTACTCATCACTCCAGCGCCTTCTCAACTCAGGATGCTCTCAAAGTACACTCACTTGCATATACACAGACACAAATGTACTGTACATTGCAAAGGCATGTGTGCGTGCGTCTGTCGGGCTCCATCGGCACCAACACACAAATGCTGATGCACTGCTTTGTTCTGTAATGATGGCCCATAGTGGGGGTTGTTACTCATAAACAGCCTTTGATGGGGTTTCACATGCAGCTGGGTCTTGGTGTTAGAGGCAACCAAGAGTTCAGTGGAGTCTCAGCCCCCCTGTCCAAAACCTTGACTAATCCCTCTAAAGCACTCCCTCTTTTCATCCCTCTGTAACACCTTCACCATAATAACCTTTGCCCTAACCACGGCCCCATACACTATAGATTACAGGGATTTACTTGCAGAGTACCCTTTTTAATAATTTTCTCTTGCAGCAAATATCAGTGTACCTTCTAGATGTAATTTCTAGAAAACCAAGCTCATGTGCCAAGCAATTGTTAGCCAAGCTCAAACGTGCCTCTCGGGGTGGTAATGTTAGATGGTCCACCTCTTTGGTCCCAGCTGGTACACATATCCATGGAGGATGAATCTTAATGACTTTGGTTATTCCTTGATTTTCCTCTTTTGCCACCAGCAGATTAAAATCGGGGTCTTGACCACTGCTAGATGGATCACCATGCAATACACTGCAAACACCAATGGCCTGTCTAAACTCATCCTTTCCCCTTTGCTCTCCGTCCTGTATACCAACAACTGCCGCTCCAGTCACCAGTCCATCAAGCTCCTGATGTTTGCAGAACACACTGCCTTCACTGGTATAAAGTCCCCCACAGGAGGGAGATTGAGCATCTGGCGACCTGATGTAGACAACACAACCTGGAGCTCAATGCTCTGAAGACAGTGGAGATGGTTGTGAATTTTAGGAAGAACGCAGCCCAACCAGCCCCATCACACTGAGTGACTCCTTAGTCGACGGTCAGTTCGTTTACACGCACAGTTAAATCGGGCTACGGTAATAACTCGACTAGGCCATTTAATTAGACTACTGTCCTTGTCCCAGTATACAAACACAGGAGGTGAATCGATTAATTGACCGAAGTATGTCCGACTCCACTATGATAGGTGGCGATATGCCCCCTTTCAGCTTGTTAGTATTGGACCTTCTTCTGGTTGACCTATTACTTCACAGACAAAACAATCAAGCGTCATCCTGCTGTAATTTTCTGAACAGGTCGCCACTCTGTGTTTTCCTCCCATCCATGTGTTTTGAAATATTTAACTCTTTCAGTTGACACAACATAAACAGTGTCTCCTCGTCTGTCCAGAAATGCACAGCCCTGGATGTAGATTTCGCCATGTTGTTACCAGCTTCTTCTTTTGTTATGTATATAATGCTGTTTTACTAGATCAAAGCTTGGCGTGGAAACTGTGGAACAGATGTGCACAGATGACCTAGGCCAGTTTGGGTCCGACTGACTGCGTACATGCAAGAGAAATTCAACCCCCAACCAGAGAAAATCGAATTATTGGCTTAGTCCGACTGAAACCAGACTTTTACATGCATGTAAACAGCTTAGTCCGACTGAGCTTGGACTATCCGTAGCTCAGCTAACACACCTGGATAAATTGATTGAAAATCAAACTATTGCTGCATGTATGCACTTAGTCCAACTGGAGCCAGACTCGGCGTTCTGCACATGCGCCACTTTTTCTTTCGTGGGCTTTCACCCGGAAGAAGAAGAAGGAGATGACAAAGCAGCAGTGTATTAACTCCCAGAAAAACAAACAAACACCATGGCGACTGAGAAGCAAAAGACACACTTCTGGACGGACGAGAAAACTACATTCATGCTCCGACAGCTAAAGGAGCTAAACATTTTGAAGTTTATGGATGGTAGCTTCCTCTTCGGGTCAACCGGAACTAGTTCAATACGCACTATATTAAGAAGGACACAGCGCTGCCTATGGAGGCGGAGTCAGACGTAATTGGTTAGCTACAAGCTAAGCTCGACTACTGCGTGCAAGTAAATGATTTCCTCTAATGTCATGTAAACACACTGACTGTGAAGTCCCACCGTTTCCTTGGCTCCATCATCACCCAGAATCTCAAGTGGGAGCTAAACATCAGCTCTTTCATCAAAGAAGCACTACAGAGGATGCACTTCCTGCAGCAGCTGAACCAAAGACAGTGATGGTGCATGTCTAGACTGCCATGATCAGGTCCATTCACATCTCCTCTATCACCATCTGTTGTGCTGCTGCCACTGTGGAGGACAAGGCCAGACTGCACCGAATCATTCACTCACTGAGAAGGTGATTGGCTGCAATCTTCCTTCTCTCCAGGACTGTACGCCTACACTACCCTGAGGCATATAGGTCCCCCCTACCCCTTATAGACACTATTGTCATTACATCTATCTATAAGCTTTACATCGATGCACATGTTCAGGACTATATCTGTGTATTCTGCACTTTCTTTTCATACGTAGTACCGTGAAGCACTGCGTATTCCTTTACATTCAAAAAACTTGGAAGAACTTCACAATTCAATTTAATTCAGATATATTGTACATATATTAAATTATATTTTCATGTTTTCATTATAACTTTATTCTATCAGATATTTATGTTCCTTGATTTTAGTAAAACTTTATTTTTCAATGTAATTTTCTCCCACTGTGTTTTGCACAATTACACCAAAGATAATAGATTCATTGTATGCAAAACCTACTTAGCAATAAACTGGATTCTGTTTCTTAAAATGACCTACACAACCCCACAGAGCTGCTATTATGTATGTGGCCTCTTTAGTCTTATTGATTTATTATACAGTCATCATTGAGGAAGCACAACTGCTTACTTTTCTTTTATTTAGCAGATAGACGCACTCAAAGTTTTTGACATTAACATTGATTTCTATATCACAATGGTTTATAAAACATTCTCAAGGCCTGGATACTGACATTTTAAACGGTGATGAATAATCTCCAGAAGTTTCTTTCCCTTGCTGCACTCACTTTTAAGTACTATATTGACATCTTGTCCTCCTTACCATCACTGAGAAGTTTGACCCCATCATACTGATTCCCAGCAGGCTCTTTCCGACTCACTGGACCCGCCAGAGAGCCTGAGAATGGAGCGTTGACAATACTGTAGTCGTCACACACCAGGTCCACTGCTTTATGTAGGTCGTTACCTCTGTAGGAGCAGCGACAGAAAAGATTGGAATTACACAGATATTGTAAAAAGGCCTGTTTCAATTAGTCATATATCACCAAAAGAAATTCTAATGTCTTATGGAAACAGCTATGTCTGCTCAGATCTCCACCCAAAGAAGCTTGACTGATCATCTATATAACTTTGGCCTCTTTTGTCCCTTTACTATGGACATAGATTTGGTTCTGAGCGAGCTGTGCCGTGAAATGTTATCACCTTAAGTGGTCACTGAGAAATCTTATGAGCATAAAATTCAGATCAGGAAGAATCACCTGTTAGAGTTGTAAACCCCACAGCCATGCGCATCACACGCCCGCACTCTGTTGTTGTGGTGACCAGCACAAAGGACACTCCAAGCTCCTACTACAGAGACATGTAAAACAAAAACAGCAATATGTTGGTCCAATACTTTTCCTCCCAAAATACAGCACATTTGAAGGCTGCTGCACAGCATCCCACTGAGTTACCTCATGTTCTATTCATGTGGAAATAAGGCAAATTACTGCAGAGACTCACTATTCAGATGCCATCCATTGATGTCTTTTATATCAGTGGTGTGTCAGACACTGAAGCATCCTCACACCCACTACAACACATTTTCATGACTCAGACAGGAAAGAACAGTGTGCAACCCTACTTTACAAAAATAAAATAAAAACAGCAATGTGTCTGTGTGACTCTCTGTGAAAGAAGCGTCGCCCATCTCACACCTAGAGTTAGCCTTTGGAGTATTTTCATATGTGCTGGTATGAGTTTGCATTGATGCGTAACTTTGTCACTATACCTGGCATACAACACTGCCGCATCTTGGCCCCTGAGCACTTGTCTTCGAGGTACCGGCCTCCACAGATGTATCGGTTAGGCTGGCAGATGCCTCCCAGTCTGGTGCAGCCGATGTCACTTCTCGGCCCCGTGGTAACTCGCTTACTTCCTGTCTTCTTGACCTTCTTCCTCGGAGCCACAGCCTTGGGTGTCCTGTCATTTTCAGTTGTGTAATTTCTCTTCACCTTGATGTTACTGTCAGCGTTCTTGTCAGGGCTTTTAAATCCGTCACCCTTCGTCTTTTTATGTTCTGAAGCAGAACTTAACAGGACATCTTCAGGAAAGAAAAGGTAGTCAGAATTAAGGAGGAAGGATTAAATGAGAATGTCTTGAATGGTAAAGATCTAAGAAATACTGAGATGATTTTACTGTCTGTGCTAAAATTACCAATCCACACTGAGTAGAGTAGTTTGCGGCACTGTTGAGCTGTTGAACTGAGTTGCATCATACAGACAGGCTGTTCTGTGGATAATAGGGTGGACAAAATAACAGAAACACCTGTCAGTATAACACAATACAATTCAGCAGCACGACAAGGTGCAGCCTCCAAAATGATCATACAGTTGAATCAACATCTCTCGAGTAGTTTCAACAAAAACTAGAAATTATAACCTCCTTAAAGATATGAATTATTACTGGACTGTTGTGTTAGGGTGCTTTCAGACCTAGAGTTGTCTTGCTTTGGTCCGAATCAGGAACTAATTTTGTGTTCTCACAGCAGCATTTACAAGTGCACCAGATAAAATGCCTTGTGTGAGAAAGCTGCTCTTGATTGGTCAGAACTTCAATGCGGGAAAAATCCAGGAAGTAACAAAACGTTGAAGAAGAGTACACTTGCAAGATAAATGTGACACTTTCTAATGTCACAATGGAGGGACAACTACGCAGGTTGATTTTAGCGCTGCTCATCGTGGACTATATTGCTGTCATTGTTCATTTTAGTCAAACCATACAGTTTGAAAACGAGGCGCGGCTCCAACTAGAAAACAATGTTTTGATGCATTGGATGTGCTGAATGTGCATATTAAGGCAGTACAGGAGGAGGTGCACATTAATAATCCTCCAGGACTGTAACATGCTCATGTTTAACCCAAACAATGTGTCATGTGACTGCAGTTGGTTCAGATCAAGGTTGTTACACGTTCTCACCACAAATGAACTACACCAGAGATCCTCTGTAATCGGACCGAGTCCCCCTCTTCAAGAAGGTCTAGGTCCAGTTGTTTTGGTGTGCACCTGAGTGTGATTGTTGTCTTCACACCTGCCCAAACAAACTGCACTTAAGGGGCAAACGAACTAGAGTTCGATTGAACTGAACCAAACAGGGCAGGTGTGAAAGCACCCTTAGACTCATTTAGTTTTAGGTAGGGGGAAGTGTGTATGCATCTATCATTTACACATCTACCGACCTACTTACCCATCTGTAGTGGTAAGTAGTGTTGAGGTGGGTTAAAGTGGAGTGGATTCACTTTACGGTTAGAAAACAATCAACAGAAATTCACATGATGAGAAATTAAGAAAACCACATGACTATTTCCCCCAACTTCCTGATGCTGAAGCAAATCTGACACTTTTCTAAGTCACACATAACTGCTAACTGCTTTCAAATGCCACAAAAACCTTGTTATATCATGAAGAAAGCTAAAAAGCACACCTTCTGGAGATTAATGTCTCACTGATGGATGTTCATAGAACCTGCTTTTGATTGTCTCTATAATATACTTTGTTAGACTTGGTAATTTCTAAGATTTTCTCAGCATTATAGGACAGTCTCTTGGAACACCTCCGTTTACCGTGTGGGCACACTTGTTGAGAACTCTGTTCCTTGTCCATATACAGACCGAGTCATAGTTCAGCTATTCATAGTGTGTTTTCATCCTGACAGAATACTAATTATCCTGCCCAGACACGAGTCTTTGATCTTCATTAACTCTATTAACCTCAGAGGCACAGAAAATATTTCAATCACGCTGCCCCGGCAAGGGAACACATGCTGGGCTCAGTGATTGAAAGAAGCTGCTTATCACTAGAACGCCTTAATGACTGAAAGACAGTCAGGCAGGATAGCTGGCTGTGGCATAGAAAAGCAATTTTCCTCAGCATGTGAACTAAAATTAGACAAGGCAAAAAAAAAAGTGACAAAATGTAAGTGTGCCTGTTGCTTGAGCAGTCATAGCTCGGAGAAGAGTTTTACTGGTGTTTCTCTGAGCGGTTGTTAGTGCATTACTAGGTGGTTGCTATATTATGGGGCTGCTGGGGTGCTAATACTTTATCGCTGTTTGGGTATGTTGTTAGGGCCTCATTATGTTGTTGCAATGTGATGGATTTGATGTTCTGATTGTTTGAGAATGTTTGGGTTCATGGTTGCTGAGGTGTTTGGTGTGGTTTTTCAGGCATTTTCGAGACATCAGGCTTATTTTTCTGTAGCCAAGGTGCTGAAACCTTTCCTACTCTGTGTGTGTGTGTGTGTGTGGGATAGTACAGATACACATAAATACAGTTAACCTTTAAAGAAATAAAAAGAGGGATATTCAGTCAAATAGTTTTAACAGTTAACCTGAACACCTGTAAACAGACAGATTTAATTCTCAGTTCAGACCGGCTGGCATGCGTCCTTTAACGCCACTTGACATAGAGATTCCTGGGTACCCTTTCATGGAGCTCCAGAGAGCTGTGTCCACTGTGTGGTGTGAATCATCTCTTTACCAAGATGGCTGTCTCATTTTCATGTCGCTCAACGGTCCCTCAGAATCAGAGTGCGCCTTAAGCTCTGCAGTTAGATGCAATTATGTAATGTTGCATTAGGCATTCAATCATGCTTTAAATGTCTCATCCACTTGTGCCAACACACAGTCGACAACGCACTCCAGCAATAGGCCCGAGAACCCCCCCCCCCGAGGTTTGTGTTTACAGGAGTTTACAGCCTCCTAATAGGGCTCGGTTCATGGTAATCTCCAGGGGCAAGCAGATATGAATACACCAGTTATTGCTTCTGTAATAGGAATCTTATTAGTGAACACTGGAATGGTAAATTGCTGTGTGAATGTGTGCCTGCGCATGCATGTTTGTGCACACACATGTCTGTGTTTGTGGTCAGTTTAAGGCAGTTACTCTACATAATCTTCCAGGCATACTGTATATGATATGATGCATGTTGTAGCTTGCATAGTGTAAATTTTGCATACAGTAGGCTACTTACAGCATACAAGCAAAACTGCAAGGAGACAGACCCTCAACAGCATCATCAGGTCAGACCTCAAAAATCTGCAGAATAACAATTAAAAACTGAAAACTAGCTCCATCTAGGCAGGTGAGTGTCCCATAGGTGTCATTCTCATATAAAGCAGCAGGCTAATATCTATATTAAAGTTATTTATCAAAACAAATGTCACCCTAATAATCAATTCTACGCAGTATTCTTGCACACTGACTCAGTTTATACAATAGTAAATCTGTCTTAAATCTCAAGTACCAAACAGAAGCAGACAAATCTCATTTCTGACTGAATGCTGCTGAGATTTTCTACTGAGAGAAAATGGAACTATATGTATAAGACTTACGGAGAAGTTGTAGTGTGGCGGCAGGCGCAGTGGGTAGATACACAAAGACGGGACTGTTGGAAACCCAGCCCGCTGTGGAAGCTGCAGTCCCAGAGCCACAGGACGTTCCCCCACTGTCAATATTGATATTGGCCTTTAGAAAACCCACCCATTTACTTGCTGAAAAAGGCTCACTTTATTGACTTTTTGTTGCTATACTGAAAGTTACACAGGGCTAGTTACTGGTCTCTGAGAAGAAGCAGCTGGAAGTTAGGCTTGAACAAAAACACACCTGAAATGAGTTATTACAAACTGAGCAACAGCAATGACAAACTTCATTTTAATCTCTTTTTCTATGCTTTGTAGTGTTTTGCACATCACAATATGTATGCTCATATGCAATCATAACCTCATATTACATAATATCAGTTTGCTTTACTTCAGTAGTACATTTTTGACCTCGCTAGACAGTACAGTAAATGCATATTTCACTATTATTAATATGCTTTTAGTTAAGTGGAAATTATTCAGAAGAACTGCCAGATAATGCAATAATGTGATGTTTGTAATATTATTAGGGATTTACACTCACTGGCCACTTTATTAGGTACACCTTGCTAGTACTAGCTTGGACCCCTTTTGCCTTCAGAACTGCCTTAATTCTTTGTGTCATAGATTCAACAAGGTGCTGGAAACATTCCACAGAGATTTTGGTCCATATTGACCTGATGACATCACACAGTTGCTGCAGATTTATCAGCTGCACATCCATGATGTGAATCTCCCGTTCCACCACATCCCAAAGGTGCTCTATTGGACTGAGATCTGGTGACTGTGGAGGCCACTGGAGTACAGTGAACTCGTCATGTTCAAGAAACCAGTGTGAGATGATTTGAGCTTTTTGACATGGTGCGTTATCCTGCTGGAAGTAGCCATCAGAAGATGGGTACACTGTGGTCATAAAGGGATGGACACGGTCAGCAACAATACTCAGGTAGGCTGTGGTGTTTAAATGATGCTCAGTTGGTACTAAGGGGTCCAAAGTGAGCCAAGAAAATCTCCCCCACACCATTACACCACCAGCAGCATGAACCGTTGATACAAGGCAGGATGGATCCATGCTTTCATGTTGTTAACACCAAATTCTGACCCTACCATCTGAATGTGGCAGCAGAAATCCAGACTCATCAGACCAGGCAACGTTTTTCCAATCTTCTATTGTCCAGTTTTGGTGAGCCTGTGTGAACTGTAGCCTCAGTTTCCTGTTGTTAGCTGACAGGAGTGGCACCTGGTGTGGTCTTCTGCTGCTGTAGCCCATCTGCTTCAAGGTTGGACGTGTTGTTCCTTCAGAGATGGTCTTTTGCATACCTTGGTTGTAACCAGTGGTTATTTGAGTTATTGTTGCCTTTCTATCATCTTAAACCAGTCTGACCATTCTCCTCTGACCTCTGGCATCAACAAGACATTTCCGCCCAGAGGAGTGTCGCTCACTAGATATTTCACTCATTTTCGAACCCTAGAGATGGTTGCGCATGAAAATCCCTGTAGATGTAGTTTCTGAAATAGATAGACCAGCCTGTCTGGCACCAACAACCATGCTACATTCAAATTCACTTAAATCACCTTTTATTCCCCATTCTGATCCTGCTTTGAACTTCAGCAGGTCATCTTGCCTAAATGCCTAAATGCACTGAGCTGCTGCCACGTGACTGGCTGATAAGCTATTTGCATTAACGAGCAGTTGAACTGGTGTACCTAATAAAGTGGCCAGTGAGTGTATATCATAATGCTATTATCAGAGCAACATTTTGTTACAGTTTCTCAAGTTGTTCTATTGCAACCCTGTCTCCTAGAAATTACATTTATATAATATTATCTGTCTTTCCAATTTCATTGTGGTGGGAAATGTATTTACTGCCTGGATTATGTTCGCAGGCGTGTCAGGCAGTTATTGTAATTTCAACTGCTACAAAGCTGCAACACAGAATTATATTATCATTTTTTGTGCCAGTCCAAAGAGTCCAAATAGCCAGTGTGAGTTTTTCAAAATGTCGATATTTTCAGTGCAGCACTTGTACAGTAAACATGCAATAAAGAGTGGGACTCCTCTCATGGCACCCTTCCATATAAGCCCATTAGTATGTGTGGTGCAGTCAGCAGGCATAGGGACTGTTGTGTCAAGTCTCACCGCTGTGTGCCCTCACGCTGTCAAATCCTGGCGTCTCCCCCTTAACGAGAGAGAGAGAAAAAAAAAATCATTATTCCCCATGCGTGAGCCTGGCATCTATTATGAGATAATTAGCTTTAAGGCCTCACACAATGCAATGGAAGTCAATCAATGGTATGAATTTTATCCCCTCCCAGTGGAAGAGGGCGAAGTAGATACATGGATGAATGCTGTAAAGTATGTGGGTGTAGCGTATTTAAGAGTCCGCTTTGTGCAGTATGTATGTGGTGGAAACTGATGACGGCAAATGAGATTTCTTCAAGGTTACGTGGATGATAATCCGGTTCAAGGCTTGAGAGGAAGTGCGTGAAGGGAGGGCTTCTGATTGTGTGTGGTACAACAATGTGAGCGTCTGCTCTAAAGCTGTCTTTATTTCAGAGATGCTGCATGTTTACTTATAAAATAACTGGCAGAGAACAAACTAGTCTTAGCTGGCATGAGCATAAAGATGATTCATGTGTAGTAGAAAATATGTGGAGCACAAATACCCCTACTTTTGTTCTTTTACTAATTAATATCAAGAAGAAAAGCGTTGTTCTTTTACCACAGCTCCAAGGGAATTAAGTCCAGACAGGGGTATTTGATTCTGCTTATTCAAATTTCTCTTCATCTTTATGTCCAGGTATATCTTACTTTACTGATGTATTGTGGTGCAGATGGGGTCACTGTGGAATTTAAATGCTTTTATTCTAATTCAGAGCCGGTGTCTCTCTCTGAATTACAATATACTGAGTGTAGGGGAATGGGCTCAATAGTGGCCGGTGGAGAGTTGAGCCTTTTGCAGCCAGACAGCTTTGATAATCAAATATCTAGGCGGAGGATTACACTGATGGACCATATGGCTTGGAATTTGAAAAGGAGAGAGGGAATTAGGGAGCGAAGGAGACCAATAAAAGACAGAGAACAGGGGGAGAATAATGAGAGATGGCGTAATAGTGCTCAACTGAGAGTGAGTGAGTGAGTGAGTGAGTGAGTGAGTGAAGGGAGAGACGAGGAGATTAAATCAGGTAGTGAGGAAACACACAGAAAAAAACTTAAAAGATAGAACAAGAGAGGAAAAAAAACAAAGATGAAGAAAGAAAGACAGCCAGCCAGACAAACAGGAGAAGCACTAGAAGCTCCAGCCAGCCTGCCTGCATCCTAAACACTCTCTGCACCAGCAGAGGAAAGGCTTGTGTTGACTCTCTGAGAACCCTTTGATAAACATGGCTACTTAAATAGAAACACGCGGCACATTCTTCAAACTCCTGGGAGGATAGGACTGACATTTCACTCCAGCATCTCTGTCAGTTAGTTCTGGCATTTCAACGAGAGGGAGTAGAGATGCCACAAGTGTTTCCTAGCAACAGTTCGCTGCAAAAACCCCACCACCACCACCACCATCATTCTCCCCCCTTTAAACTCCCTCCTTCCCTGAGATACGAGTTGCAGCAATGCACCACTTGCCTCAGACCTGAAATACATTCTAATTCTCCTGACTCTCCCTCCCTCTCCCTCCAGCAAACTGCCAGGCCTGCATCAAATGACATTCAGGCCCCTGTCATCTGTAAAGAAAAAGCACACAGCGAGGCTTTCCCCTGTGAAGGTTGAAGGTACCGCAACTGAGAACTGTTGGCAGACAGAATATCGAAAGAACGCAGCGATATTTCACCCCGTTTACAAGCTGAGCAGTTACTGGGCATGAGCCTGACTTCTACTCTTTCATTTAAATTTTTTTTTCACTGTGAGTCTTTTTGCTGCTCAGGTGAAAGGAACATCTCACAAAAACAGGCCTGTGAAAAGCCTCTGTGGTCTATTGATGGATCGGAACTGCTCAGCAGGTCTAAATCAGCTTTCTCAGCCCAGTCACACCCACTTGGCTTTGTCGATTTGTAAACATATTCGTGGGGTTTGGGGAGCAGGTGTTTAGCCAGGCTGAGCAGACAAACAGAGCGCCATAGGGCAGGGGATGAACTCTGCGACGCTGGTGGCAGCAGACAGGGGGCACCAAAGTCTGAATAATGTGTTCGACTAAAAGCATTTCCATGTCTGCCAAGGGAGGGCTTTCAAAGGGCGTTAGTGGATGGACTGAAGTCTGGTCACACGTCTCTGTCTCTCTCTGAGTCTGCAGGGAGCAAAACAACAACATTTAGGCAGAGCGTATCCTTTAAAATATACAAATGTCAATCCATGTCCTTCATCCCTCTCGTGAATTCCCATGAACCTACAAGTTAAAAGCCGACCTGAGCAACAAGCAGAGAGACAACGAAGCAGAATGTGACTGGAATCTTAAGGCCCATCAGCCTCAAAGGCATGGGCCAGCATCAAAAGAAAGAGACCAGTTGCAGTGCTATTCCAGAGCATTCAATCTGATACTCTCCAATGGATTGACACAGCTTGAGGTCCACTACACTTGCTCCCACACGCACAAAACTGGTATCAAAAGTAAAGAGGGTAAAGTTTTATGATTCTAAAACTATCTCCCTTCATTTATGATCCTATAACATGATAGTTTCTATAAATACAGTTGCTGCCGATGTGTGTCTTGTCTTTTGTGTCCAAACATATGGCTCTACTTGACACCTTAACCTGTAACATTTCCTTCATGTTGCTTCACAACCTTCGTTCTGAGACAACTAACAGAGCCCACGACACAACAAATATAGAGGTGAAGGAGAGAAAACATGACAAAGTACAAGTACTTTGTTGGGGAGAGCCAGGAAGAGCTTAAACTTCAAGGACCGAAAGCCTTTGAACTATGCAGGAGTGGACACACAACGACGGCGGTGAATGTGATAGGCCAAGACAATGAATGTCACGCGTGTCACGGACAATTGTGTACGGATCAAAGCGCGGTTTCATGACTGATGGATCAGTGCGGAGGAGAGCTAGAATATCAAACACAGCGGGGAGGGTGGCTAAATCACATCCCCTCGCTTTGATGAGGAGGAAGGCAGAGGTACGCAGCGGAAGATGAGGTGGAGCAGGGGAATAAATGAATTAAGAGAGAGCGAAGTCACTGCTGAAAAACATGGCAGTCAGCCGTGTCACACTCACTAGTATCTGATCCCAGCTGGGGGGGGGGAGAAAGAGAGACGAGAACTCTTCTTTTTAAACTGCTGCTTTTGATTCAGGTTCTCTCCTTTATAAGCCAAAGATTCACACTTCTCAGCCCGGATATAGCCATGCAGGAACATGTACCATGAAAAGCCTCACACGTTTCAGCCACAAGAGTGCAGAATAATGCTGGTAACGCTCAGGATTTATCTGCAGAAGGTGAAATGAGACCAGGGTATTCTGTTCATCATGAAGCTCATCCCAGGTGTTAAATGTGGCAAAGCGCAGACACAGCGGACGCTGGATCGATTAGCCTGCTCTGTGAGGTTGCATTGATGAGTGAACAACACAGATGCCCCCTATTTTCACATCAAAGCTTGTTGTTGCAAGCTCATAAAAGAGAAACAGCCCTCTGTAAAGCGGGGACAATACATTAGAAGGAAGTTCAAAAAGTCTCTCAGTCCTATCTAGCTCATGCTCTCGTCCAGGCAACATCTCATTTAAAGTCTGTTCATTAGGAAGTACCTAATTACACCCACATTATCTATAATTACAGTGTTTTTACATCACACTTCCGAGATAAAACTCCTTCAATGCAGCTTCAATGTATAATTAGCCTTAGTAAGCACCTACTACACACATAATGAGAGAGAAATTGATACTAATACACCTGTCTGCAAGGAAAAGCAAAAAGTGGTGTCTACGAAGACACAAAATAAACCTTCTCACAGGGATGATTATTGTTTAACTGAACACTACAAGTTGATCCCCTGCTGGGATAATACTCTGCTGAACTGAGGGGTGTGAGAAAAGCAGCTTCCCTGTCATGTATCAGTGAAATGAGAATAGTCAAAGAAAGAAGTGTATTTTATGGACAATCAAGGCAGGAAAGAAGAAGTGAGGGGGCTTCCAAAGAATGACAGTGTTGACAGCTACAGCACAAAAAAAGCCAATGACAGAAACATGCAAACCTCCCTAAAAGGGCCCCGTTTCAGTCTGGTCCACCTGCACACTGAGACTTTCAGTTTGTTTTGAAGCAGAAACTATAATCCTGACACGCAAAATAAAGAGTTGTCCTTCCAGCAGCCACAACAAACAGAGAGAAGAGGGTGAAGGAAGTGAAGAAAATGGAGACAGGATAATGCTGAGGGTGGAGCAGTGACCTAAATACTGAAAGTTTGCAGGTTCACACGTTATTTTTCCTTTCTTTTTTATGTATTTTAACAACCATACATATATATATTAATTAAGGAACAGTCCAATGATGCAGCTTATAATCATTTTTAGACAACAATGGCATGGAGTAATTTGCTCTTGCTTGTTTATTAGTTTTTTAAATGAAGGAATATTCCAGTGATTAATTTGAGAATTCACAGGCAATATGGAAGTTGATGAGTTTCTTATTTTCGGGCTATACATAAATCATTATACTTATTCATTTTACTTATACAAAGCTAAAGAAATAAACATGTATAAAGCTGTGATCCTTTTATTGACTGATACAACTCTCAGTTTTACTCTTCTCTCTTTTTGTTTAAAGTTCAAACACTCCTCTTCAGACCTTAATCACCGCTGAAAAGATCTAAGACAAAGAAACAGAGGGACAGAATGAACATTTTGCATGGTCACCTGTTGATGACTGGACCGAGCGGTAATCTGTCACCTCAGGAATACCACTCACGGGGTGAAAATGTTAACTGCTTCCTCTGTCACATCTGTCTCCCACTGTAGGGAAACTCAGGCTTTTGTTTGGCCAGAAGATGGCAGTAATAATCCACCACAGGAGGCTGCTGAGGCAGGCAGGAGGCACGTTGCAACAGCAGGAATCTCATAGGTTAATTACATAGCACTCTCATGCCAGGGAATGTGATCATTCAAACAGTATCTAACTGGAAAGAAGCGCAGGGAGAGATCGAGAGAGATAAAGAGAAAATGTGCACAAGAGAAAAGGCAAGCAGAGGGAAAAAAGAGAGATCTTTTGTTTTGCTTGCTAATAATTGTGTCACTGTGTTTGCTTGCTAATAATCTGCACACATCATCTCAAAGTGTCGTTACAGTGTTCAGGGCTTCTTTTTCTGTCAGTGTCGAAACACAGTGATGACAGGTGGGCCAGTTCAGACAGAAAGCACCACTCTTAAGAGGATTGCAGTAGAAATAAGTTAAAATCTTCAATATTTGTAGACATGCACATGCATAGATGTATTTAATCAGGACCTCACAGTAAATACATGGCACAGCAGTAAATGAGACTGAGGATTCTGTACCTTACTCTTAGGGACACTGGTGTTCTAACTACCACCATTTGGTCATACATTAATAAATAAATAAATGTTGAAATGACAAGAAGTGGGGTTTAATGTTGATTACATGAAGACTATGTGCAACAATAAATAACAGTACACAATTATTTCAGCATGGTCTCACAGAAATATGTAAGGGGGTGATCACACAGAAATGAGACGCTAGAGATGCGGACGCTTCAAAGACACTTGAAACGCTGGAAGCACTTATTCAATGTGTGCTAGCTACTGGTGTCTGACGCTCAAAAAAGTTGAAAATATTTTAACTTTTCAGCGTCTACGCGCGTCTAAAAATAAGTGTCTACAAAAACATGCGTCTAAAAAGACACCGGAAAAACGCCCGTTTGAAAAGACGTTTGAACGCCGGTCAGACGCACCGTATCATAGGAAAACAACTGTTTTACTGGCATCTCGCTTCTAACGTTTCATCTCTGTGTGATCGCCCCCTAAAATGACCACAACCTCTTGACAGCACATTATGTGTAGGTGGCAGCAAATAATGTGTTAAAATTATGTGCCGGTAACACAACGATAGTGTAAAGAGCAAAAAAGTCAGCGTATGATGAGAGGGTTGGTGGATGGGTCAAATAAACACAGGACTTTCCCCCAGGAAACTGCTGTTCGTGTCCCGTGTATGTTTACTGTATGTATTTTTGTACTTTATGTAACAAGGTCATTTTATGTGTTGCAGTTATGTCACGTTATGATGTACTTCGTATGTGAATACGCTGACATCCCTACTCCAACCCTAACCAATCTCACTCCTTTTGCCCAAACCTAACCAACCCAACCAATGTAGGCAACAAGAACTAGCCAATCAGAGGGAGATTAGGGCTGGTCCTACCTTTGCCATCCTGGGCAAAAAAAAAAAAAAAAAGAAAAATGGTGTTCCATACCAAACCTAAGTAACTAACTAACTTCCCTAAACCTAACCGAACTGCAACTGTTTCCAACATTAACCACGTGTTTGAAACAGCAATAGTCCGATATTGGCTTTCTGCTGGCATTATTTCCGTGGTGCAGGCACAAAATTTCAAACGTAATGTTTAAAAGTCGTGGTCATTTCAGGTTTCAGGTTGAATATATCTTCTATTTGAACATTTGTGCCAAACTGTAGGCAAATATTTTGAAGTTTTAAGTTTGTCCTTCAACTATGTGACTGAAAGACATACAGGTTGCTGTCATTGTTTCTTCAGGCCCTGAACAGATTCCTTCCTAAAGTTAAGTTAAGCTAAAGTTAATGACTGGAAAAATAAAGTTCCCACACACAGACTGTGTTTCATCACAGAAATGCAGTGTAGGGATATTTACATAGAGAACATTTTTGTACCAAAAAAAAAAAAAAACACAACTGTTTTTCTAACTAACTTCAAGTTTCATATTAGCTTCAGATGAACTTTAGAATGGATATTTCCAAAAATGTGAACATTTCATGTTAGGGACTAAACTATAGCTGTAGACTCAATCTGGTGTTGATGCCCTGTTATGAGCTCTTATTATGCTGGGGAAGGTTTTTGTTGGTCGTTGGCATTACTGACTGGTGCTGGAGGCAGCTGGCTGGAGATGCAGTTAACTGGATGGGAAAGGCGATGGCGATTAGTGATTATCACTCATGCGGGTCAGTGAGAGGAGTGGTACTTTCAAGGTTGCTTGATTAGATGAAATAAACTAAAGTGGTTGACTTTCAACCGCCTGAATACTGCAACACTGCCCTGAGCTGCCGGCACCCACTACAATCAGTTGCTGAATTTTTAAAGTTATAGTGCTTTCATGGCTGTAGCAGTTGGGGCTCATAAATGAAATGGATCTCATTAGTTTTATTTCAGCACTAACATGATGGTCTGCAGTTTACATCTATTGACACAATATGCTCTGCAGGTGTCAATGTGTTCTGAAGGAGAAAAGGATGGTCAATAAAAAACTCGTACCAATTAAACCTAAGCTAACATTAAGGGTTAAGGTCAAGGCATGACTCGGGCCAAGTTAAATACTCGTTTGTTTGAGGGTAGAGTTTTAGTATCAGTTATCTCTCTGATCTTCACCCCAACATCATTTTTCTGTGAAGTGCCTCTGTATCTCCACCTCACAATCTTATGTGTGTAAAACAATTTCACTCTAACATGGCGACTTCATGAATATCAAACCCTGCACCCAGCTAGAGTACTCTGCTGGTGTATGAAATCTCAACAGCTCGCCTGCTGAAGCTTTGATAAATCCTGTGATTGCTCGATAAAGCTCACCGCACAGTGCGCAGCCTCAAAAGATAAAGTCTTTGCGAGCATCACATATAAATGATGCAAAATAGTGTCAACATGCCAACGTGCCAAAAACACACCAGAAAACAAATCAATGTTTGCAATGGAGTGAGAGACAAGTACCAATCCTACAAGGCCTGTAGATCTGATATTGACCTGATGTCTTGAACCAATCTACCATCTATCCATCCATCCATCCATCCATCCATCCAACATCTGTGACTGCTTATCTTATTTGTGGTCGTGGGGGGGTGAGAGCCGATTCCAGCTCCACCCTGAGCAGGTCACCAGACTATCATATTGCCCTTTTTCCATACATGTGCTGGCTTTGCTTGATTCAGCTTGACTTGGTGTGTCAACCCAATGTGGCAGGGATTTGCATCTCCATACAACAGGGCTACCCACTTGAGGGTGTGTCTTCAAGGCCCAGACACACCAAATCGACAACAAAGAACTAGTGGCAATGAAGGCTGACTGTTGCATTGCTTTACATCCCTTGTGTCTCAGCCAAAAAGTTGACAGGCAATGTAAAGTCAACAGTTAACCTAACCTGCATGTCTTTGCAGAACATGCAAATTCCACACAGACAAAGATACCAAGGTGATCAGTGCAAGCCCCTGGTATCTTAAATTTTGTTGACAAAACTTGACCAAAACTACCAATAATTAAATGACAATTAAATAAATAAATAAAGATAAATCAGGGGATTTGCAATTAAAAGTTTGCAGACCTCAGATGAAGCTTCCTGTTTCAACATACAGTTTCAGTGAGGACATGGCATGTGTATTGATTCAGTACATGATGAACTTTGCCACTGCTCATTGTGAGGTGAAAGAATGAACTAATGTACTATACTGGATATACAATAGTCAATACAGCTGCTAATTACAGTTGTCTGGGTTTTTTTGCAAGAAAACTGCTGCGAGGAAATGCTCAATTGGTATTGGCATTTCCAGTAATGATGAAATCTGTTCATAAAGGGCAAGAAAATGTGTTTTACATTGTGTTTACATAAACACAAGAAAATGTGATTGCATTTCCAGCAGTCAATTCATGGAGCGGGCAATTTTATGAGATTGGTGTACAAGATTATGCGCTCATTGCAGTTTGTGTACTGTATGTTTCTGTGGTCATGTGCGTACGTGTGTGTTTGGGTGTATACATATCTAAAAAGAAACAAAAGGAGGCGCGATAGCTACAATGTGTTGTAATGGGCCTACAGTCAATAAGGGCTGGAAGCTTGGACATTGTTAACAGGAGTCATTAGTGTCTCTACAGTCAGACATAAATAGTATAAAGAATGCACAGGGGTACCTTTTCTCCCATTTAGCACAGAAAGCATTGAACAATTTGGTGAAGAAGCTCAGTGTGTGTGAGAATGTATCCCAATTATGCGGTAGTCCCATGGTGGCAATGTTCTTTCCTTATCCCCATGTAGGAAAATGGTGTTTTGTCACTGGAATCACTAGCGGTTTGATTATTTTCCAGGGTGGTACTTTGGGGTTGGAAAAAAATCAGTTATACTTGATACTGTACAC